>NC_077229.1:493808920-494016420 GCF_027887165.1 Monodelphis domestica | reverse complement strand
TTCTTTGAGGAAAGTTCAAGAAGAAAACAAATTGGGGAAAGGTACATGAGCAACTAAGTGATCCTGGAAAGTAATTTCCTCTATTAACCATCTAGAGATGTAGAATGATGGCTAAGAATTCCTTTCTTAATGGCCCTCACATATAGTCAGATTTCACATTTTGAGTGGACCAAACTTCAAAACTTAATTTGGCATTGATCTGGAAAAGAGAGGACCAGGAATATAACAGGAAGTGGGAGGGTCACTGAGAAGAAGTTGTAGCATTTAAATCTTGAAAGGATTTTAACATATTGTTCAGTTCAACATCCCCTTATTTTATAAAGGAAGAAGCAATATTGTGTGTGTGAAAGAGAGAGAAGGGGGGGAAAGGGAGAAAGAGAAAAGGAGACGGAGAAAAGGAGGGGAGGGGGAGAGGGAAAAAGAGAGAAGGAGATGGAGAAAAGGAGGGGAGAGGGAGGGAAGGAGGGAGAGAAGAGGAAGGGGAGAGATAGAAGAGGGAGAAAGAGTAAGAGAGGAGGGATGAATAGAGGGAGGGAGAAAGAGGGTGGGGAAAGGTTGTTTTTGGTAGCTTCATATAAATTAATGAACAAGTATTTATCAAGAATATACTCAGGGGAGCGGCTGGGTGGCTCAGGATTGAGAGCCAGGCCTAGAGATGGGAGGTCCTGTGTTCAAATCTGGCCTCAGACTCTTCCCAGCTGTGTGACCCTGGGGAAGTCACTGAACCCCCACTGCCTAGCCCTTACCACTCTTCTACCTTGGAGCTAATACACTATATTGACTCCAAGTGGGAAGGTAAGGGTTTATTTTTAAAAAAAAAAAAATATATATATATATATACACACACACATATACATATATACACTCAGCACTTTGCTAGGCCCAAATAATAGTATTTAATTTATAAAACATGTGAAGGATTTCAAAGCACTTTACCTGTTACTCATTTGACCCTCACAAGAAAACTGTGGTAGATACTATTATTGTCCCAATTTTACAGATGAGGAAACTGAGCCTGGGAGAGGTTTAGTGATTGGCACAGGGCCACATGACCCAGTAAGTGTCCAAGACAGGATTTGAATGCCAATCACCCTGATTTCGAGTCCAACCTTTTACCTCCTGCACCACCATCTAGAATACATAATTAGTATAAGATAGGTTTCCTGCCCACAAAGAACTTGTAACAAACAATATACTTCATCATCTGGAAGAATTCAAGCAGTTAAATGATCCCTTGTCAAAGATTAAATTCCGTTCAAGGCAAGACAAGACAGCAGGCATTTAATAAGAGCTCCCTATGTGCCTGTCACTGTGCTAAATTCAGGGGATACAAATATAAACAAACAAAAAAAAAACCGAGTCCTTCTCTCAAGGACTTTCCATTCTAATAGGGGAAGACAACATATAAACGATAGGCAAGAAGCATGTATAGAGAGGTAAGGAAGATGGGTTGAGCGATCCACAGGAGGCCATGTGTTCAAAAGTAAAACAATTAAAAAATAGTTTAAAAGTTAAGTTAAAGTCCTAACGGCAGAAGGAGCTGACCAATGGGAGAATTTAAGAAGCATTTTCTAGCCTATCCACTGCCATAGAAGGAACTGCCATCCTTCATTTTATTTCCTCCATGAATTTTTCTCTAGTCTTAAGTGTCTTCTTTCACAACCTGATGAAGATGAAAATATGTATTTTTTAAAGATTTAGCAAATCGTCTTTATTGACATATAAATGTGTACACATAACTCTACATGTACACAGGAAATTCTAAGTATATACATCTATGTTTCCACATACTGAGTGAACTTATCTGTAAAATGAGTTAAAGTAGGAATTGGTACAATCACTCCAGTATCTTTGCCCCAAAAGGGATCACAAAGGGTAGATATTTCTTAAACGACTGAACCGTAGCGGCATACAAGACATTATGCTCAATGCTGAGGATACAAAAATATGTTACCTTGCAAAGGGGCTTCCCTTTCGATTCCAAAGTTCTAGGAAATGGTTCTTTCCAGTGAGAGACTGTCACTTTGTAATCTTGTCGTAAAAGTGGCTACTGTTATCCTATCATTTTTTTAAAGATTAAGAGCAAAAATATAAAAATTTATGGTTTCTTTTGCTACTCAGGAGAAGAAATCTAAATTAAGCAATGGATTTTAGTAGTCGTTAGGGTCCTGTGATCTCTTGCCACCAGGGCAAATACTGATGCAGACACACTGAAGAAATAGGAAGGGCTCAGAAGATGTTGTCAGGGATGCTGACCTCACAACAGAGTCCATCTATGTGGCGTGGTCCAAACCTCTGTTCCTAGAACTTCAGGTCGCTTATAGGAGAGTCAGTTACATGAAATTCTTCAGACAATATAGACAAACAGACAAACAAAAACACCCAGACAGAGCCCCCTAGGAATGCTATTGGGGGACCTCACTGCTCTGCCTCAAAGATGTCTAATGTGGCTTTTGTACTCTTGTTCGGAAGAGGCAGAATGGCATGGGGGCAGGCATAGAAGATCTAAAGATCTACATTTATATCCTACCTCCTGATACTCATTGAGCAATCATGGACTTTTATAATTTGTTAACTTCTCCAAGCCTCCGTTTCCTCATCTGTAAAATACCAATAATAATCTCTATAGTAGTTATAATGTTGCTTTGAGATTAGGATACTTTGTCAGTCTTGGTGTCCTATATAAATGCCAGCAGTTATTATTATTGCTTATTCTAAAGCAATAAGTTCTTCAGTTATAGTATTCATCAGCCTATAAAAACAATATGCTAAAATTTCTAGATCTCCAAGTTTATATTTACTGCTGCAGGCAGCCTCATGGTGGGGTATAGGCTCATGTGGGTGGGGGGTCTTTTATGTTAGTATCTGTGAATGCTTCCATCTTGCCCCCACAGTTCCGCTGCCTTGTTTCCCTGATAGTGGGAATATTAGTTATGCCCAGAGTGGCTTTGTATTTTAGCTCCATATTTTTAAGATTTTTCCCTCTTGAGTGCTTTTTAGAAAAAAATAATGCAACAAATATGATGAAATATAAAATTTTTAACTTTGCTTTTATGATGGATATGGTGGTCTGGTTTTTCTGAAATATTTTGTCATAGTGATTCATGGTTTCACAAACTGATACTGATTATTTTCAGTCTTATTGAGTACGTATATGTCTACCAAGGATTTAAGTTCTCATTTGACACGTGAAGAAATGAGATGCACAGATTTGCCACCCTCCAAAATTTAGAAAATTATGAGAAAATTTGAGAATGTTAGCCCTGGAAGGGACTTTGGAGACTGCCTGCTCCAACTACTTCATGTTACCAATCTGAAAAATGTAGCCTGGAAGGTATATGGCTTCTGGTCAAGGACAGAACTAGGATTTGACCAACCAGGAGGTTGACCTCACAACCCTCACTCTAGGGCTCTTTCTTTGTTTCTCTGTGTAGAGAGGATAAATTCTTCATTCAATATCTTAACTGATCATTCCTCTGAAACCAGAGGCCAGTTCTTAGTACTTATTAGGCTGCTTTTCAGGACATTTCATAATGAATTATACATGGGAACATAAAAATAGATTATTCATAGTTGAGATGCATACACTGAATTGTTTAATTTCAGCTTGAATTGTTTAAGTGAATATATTGTTTAAAAAGCATTCAGACCCCAACTGGCATCTGATTATTGAATTCATGTGCTTAAGCCTTTCTTAACAATAAATATTTTCCATTATGCAGTTCTTCCCCCCCTTGTATATATATCTTCCTTCAAAGATGGTGACTTTGCAGGCATCTCTGATTATATTATACAGATCAGCAAAATAGGAAAAGAACCACAAAATAAATGAAAATATTATAGCAAGCAAAATGTACTTTTCTGTTTCGCATCACTGGAAGTTGAAAGAGCTGAGTTCAAATTCTGACTTTTAACATAGGCTCCTTGACAAGCCACTTAACCTTTCTCTTTGCTTCTCAGCATGAAATGGAGTATAATAGTATTCAGATGCTCTACTTTACAGGGTTGTAAAAAGAAAAGTGCTTTGTAAATCCTAAAAGTTTAGAAGAAACGTCACCATTGATACAGAAAACTAAAGGAAAAAGAAGTCTTGGAATGCAAAAATTGGATTTGCTTAGATAATGCCTCAGTTGATTCTGTTCTTTTTAAATGGATCATGATCCAGGAATGTGTTTCATGGAGATAATTTTGTGCTAGCTCTGATCAGTCACCATGATGCAAACTTCATTTGCTGAAAACAATTTTTAAAAAAGATTTCATGTATCGTTCAGATCAGAAGAAAATGAGGAAAGCTTCCATTCTTTCCCCTCTGTTTCTTTGTCTTTTTCTGGTTTTTTTTTTGTCTCTCCCCTTCTGTCTGCCTAAATGCACAAAATTCTAAAAAGAGACAATGAGCATTTGTAAGGTACTATATATGTGTGTATAAATACACACACATACACATACATATACACATACATAGACACATAATATATATTGTGTATAAACATAAACACATATAATAAATATTTTAAAATACATACATAATATAAAAGTTCTTGCTAAATAATTATATTCATATGTATTTGTTTAATTTTTGATATCTTTTAAAATAATCTTCAAGGGAAGATAGGTGGCACAGTCAGATACTTCTAGCTGTGTGACCCTGGACAAATCTCTTAACCTTCTTTTTTGCCTCCATTTACTTATCTGTAAAATAAGCTAGAGAAAGAAATGACAAAACATTCTAATATCTTTGCCAAGAAAACCCCAAATGGGTCCCAGAGAGTCAGAAAGTGACTGAAACAACCCTCCTCATCATAGTAATAATAATGGGAACCAGCATGACATAGTAAGTATAGAGCCTACCTTCAATGAATCCACAAGCATCTAGTAAGCACCTACTATATGGGAGGAAATGTGAGGCACCAGAACCAGGAAGACCCATCTTCAAGTCTAGCTTCCCATATTAACTGCATAACCTTGGGCAAGTTATTTAACATCTTAGGTAAAGAAGTGTTGGAACCCAGGAGAGAGACTAGGACTGGATATAGTGATCTGAGCTTCATTTACAAAGCGTATGTATTCATGAGAGCTAATGAGACCACAAAGTCAAAGATATTTATTGGCAACTGACTACCATGATTAAAAAATGTTTGAACAGACTCAAAAAATATGGATACTCTACTCACAATGCAAACCCTTCACTCAAAACATACTGTGTTCCTTCCTTTCTATATGTGATTATTATTAGGAAAAGTACTTTATAAACCTTAAAAGGTTATATGAATATGAATTATCATCGGATATTCTTTCTAGCAACAATGATCCTGAGGACAGGATATTAGCACTGAGGGAAACACAATTGGGGCAACTAGGTTGCTCAGTGGTTAGAGTTTTGGGTCTATCTGAGTTCAAATGTGGCTTTACTAGTTATATGACCCTAGGCGAGTCACTTAATCCTGTTGGCCTCTGTTTCCTCATCTATGAAATGAGCTGGAAAAGGAAATAGCAAACCACTCCATTATCTTTGCCAAGAAAACTCATGAAGAGTCAGACATGACTGAAGAATGACTGAACAAAACCCAGTTCCCTGTTTTGATCCATTATCTCCATAATTTTCTTTTTAATTTCCACCTACATTTAGCTGGAATATTCAAGAACAGAGTCTTACTGGCAGTGCTGGTGAATAAAAGGAGCCCGTCAGCATTCTACCTGAGGGATAATCAGTGGCAAAGGGAGATAGGGATGATAGAAGATAGGAGAGAAGTTCAAGAGGGGTTGCAGAGGTGCGGTGATTTGCTTTCTCCAGTAATCTACCTCTCTGTGTGTCATGGACAGACTTCCAGTCACATTCTGCTTGCACCAGCCTCTATCCCCTCCTCCAAGCACTGTCTCTAATGTGAGACAATCAAGGGTTCATAACCATGCCGTAAAGATATCCTGCTCGATAGTGTCTGTCTTCCTTGCTCCCAGAAATTCAATCATTCTGGGAATCTGTCCCTGAAGAGAACCACTGTGATGGGAGCAGCTCCCACTTCATGAGAGGTCTCTTGTAACAAGGTACATCAGTTAAGTCAAACTAACAATACTGTGACCTTTTCTGAAAGTGCATGTAACATTCTACTTCTGAATCACCCCCATTGCTTTAAAAAAAAAAATGTACAGAAATATCTTTTCTTTCCTATTCCCCAAACCATTGAAGAAAAAAAAAGAAAAAATTTTTTGTGAAACAGATTCTTGCAATGTCTGTTACACAAAAGCATCTGTCTTGTTCTGCATCCTCAATCCATGACCTCTGTCGTGAATCGCAGTTTTGTCATCAGTCCTCTGGCATCAGGAATGGTCACTGTTTTGATCCTTGTTCTTATAACTTTCAAAGTTGTTCATTTTTACAGTGTGTCATCGTAGAAATTGTTCTCCTGGTTCTGCTCCCTTCATTTGGCATCTGTTTATAAAAACTCTCAAAATTGCAAATTTTTGTATCAGTGTCATAGCATAAAATGTTCTTATAAATTGGGGCAGCTAGGTGGAGTAGCAGATAGACTGTCAGGCCTGGAGTCTTATTTTCCTAAGGTCAAATCTTGTCCCAAACCTGAATATATTAGCTGTGTGACCCTGGGCAAGTCACTTCATCCTGTTTGCCTCAGTTTCCTCAACTGTAAAAAGAGCTGGAGAAGGAAATAGCCCTTACTAGCTGTGTGATCCTGGGCTAGTCCCTTCACCCTGTCTGCATCAGTTTCCTTAACTGTAAAATGAACTAGAGAAGGAAAGAACACTTACTATCTGTCTGGCCCTGGGCAAGACACTTAACTCCCTTTGTCTCAGTTTCCTTATCTGTAAAATGAGCTGAAAAAGGAAATGGCAAATCACTCCAGTTTTGCCAAGAAAAATCCAAAAGGGGACCATGTAAATTTGGGCATGACTGAAAAGACTTAATAACAAACAAACAACAAATAAATGGCTCTCTTGATTCTGCTGATTTCATTCTGCATCAGTTTATACAAGACTTTCCATGCCTTTTTTGAAATCATCTCTTTCCTTTATTCTTACTACTCAATAGTACTTCATCACATTTAGATATAGCAACGTATTCCAACTCTTTCCTAAATTTTTGCTGTTTAGCAAACTCCTGAAAAACACCTCTAGCCATTTCTTGATCCATTCCCTCTCCAGAGGTCTATAATTGTCCCCTGACATCCCAAGGTCTCTCTGATTTCCTGCTTCAACCTTCAAATCTGGCAGGCTGCTTAAAAATAAAAAAATAATTATCCCCTGCATCCAAAAATCTTTTCTTGAGCACACCAAAAGACTCTCCCTTTTAACAACTCTGGACTCAAGCTCCAGTTGTTATGAAGATATCTCAGAAAATTCCTGGCCACAGCCTTACAAGTCCTTGTTTGGTGGAGTGGGGGAGAGGAACAGGGAAGAAAAAAAAGCATTGCCTATATATCCCCTAAAGATGGAGGGGGTTTCCTCTGCCAATGGGCCAAATGTCATAGGACAAGTGTCATAGGTACCATCCTTGTCCATTAAAAAAATGCCTAGATAGCTCCAAGCTGCTATATTTTAGGGATAGGCGACCTCATCCCAGCCTTCCCTTCCTAGCATCTCCACGTCTTCAGTCTCTCTCTTTAGCCCAACCCCACAAAACATCAGAGGGCAGAATGATCCCGGATACCATACTGGTAATGGGATGCCCATCAATCAGGGAATGGTTAAACAAATTGTGGCATAGGATTTGTGAAAGAATACCATTACACCATAAGAAATGATGAGCATGTCCATTTTTTGAAAACATGGAAAGACCAACATGGAATTATGAAGAGTGAAACAAACAAAACCAAGAAAATATTATATACAACAGAAATATTGCTTGAAGAATGACTTGGGTATATCTACCTCCAGAGGAAGAACTGATAAGTAGAAATAAACAAGACATAGTTTATATACATACATACTTACATATATATGTATATATATATATATATATATATATATATATATATATATATATATATGGAGAGAGAGAGAGAAAGGAGAGAGAGAGATAGAGATTGATTTTTGTCAATGATGACTTCTCTTGTATGGAGAGGGGAGGGAGGAGATAACTGGGAAATTTAATGTAAGAAACAAATTAATTAATTTAAAAATAAAGAAAAGAAAAAATAGTAGCCCTGTTGTGCCCTATGGTATTTGCACTGGAGTACCCACCAATGCCCAATGATCCTCAGCTCCAAGGGGGCTCTAGACAAAGCTGTTTTGCACATTATGTGTTATTGACTTTTTTTTCCTGGTCACTCACACAAAAGCAAATTAGTAAGTTTGCTGCTTCCCAAGTTCTCACAGTAAATAGTGGAATTGCCACAAACAGTTAGGGAGATCCGTCTCTGTTGTAGTCGTTGGTAATCCTGACCCACTCCCACTATAACTCCAGCAAGGGTGCCCAAAAACTCCATAGTAGGTCATTCGGTATTCACATCTGACACTGTCTGGTTCAGTGCATCCTGCTGGTGCAGCAATCTTCTACAGAGAGCCGGGATGTTATTATCCATTAAATCTGAACTGAAATAATTCAGGACTTGAATAACTTGAGGGGAAATCTTATAAAAACTGAGGCCGTGAAAGTTAAATGACTTGTCCAAGGACACACAGGTAGGAAAGTAACTCAGTTAGGATTTGAATGGAGCTGCTCTGACTCCAAAGGCAATAGCATCATTCTACTCCCTGGTACCGGCTGCCTCTGTCCCTATTGCTGTTGAGTTGTTTCTGTCGTAACTGATTCTTCATGACCCTCTTTGGAGCAAAGGTCCTGGAGTGGTTTGCTGTTTCTTACTCCAGCTCATTTACAGATGAGGAAACTGAGGCAAACAGGGTTAAGTGACTTGCCCATGGTCACCCTAGAGTAAATATCTGAGGCTAGACTAGAACACAGGAAGGTAAGTCTTCCAGACTCCAGGTCTGGCACTGCAACACCTAGCTACTCCAACTGACTGCTTTTACTGTTTATATTCTCCATTCCACCAACCTGTGGCACACTTGAAAAATAGTTGATTGGTTATTCATTGACTAAAATCTTGACTGCCTTAATTTCTGAGTGCTTTCTTGTTTCCAAGGAAGTTTGTTCCTATATCAACCAGGACAACAGAATAGTAAAAGGACAAAAATTTCCTGGAGTGACATTTATTAGAGCAATTATGAATGCTTATATGGTTTAACATAAAGCCTTATTTACATGAACAGTTTGGACAGATAAATAGATATGAATCTGGATTTTCCAGGCAGCATCAGACCAAAAAAGTGGCTATTTAATTTCTGCTAACGTTCTGGGTATAATAAAAGCTAGCATTTATAGAGTGCTTTATGGTTTGCAAAGTACTTTATGTACTATCTCATCTGATCTTAAACAACTACCTTGGGAGACAGGTGCTAGTATTATCCCCATTCTATAGAGTAGAAACTAAGGCCAAGGGAGTCAGAATGACTTGTCCAAGATCATATAACTAGTAAGTGTCTGAGGTAAGATTTGATCTCAGGTCTTGTTAGCTTTCATTTTTGTACTCTGTCCACATTGCCAGCCACCTGTCCCCAGCTGAAATAAGCAGGCTTTCCCAACTGAAAAAAATTCACATACAAATGAAATGTGGATGCATTATTAAAGTTTCTCCTCTGCAGAAATAATTACTTTAGTGTTTCTACTTCCTGTCTCAAGCTTTTAGCTATATAGGTTCATCAACCTTTTAGATATGTGTTAGAATCACATAAAAATGATAGGTGCTGGAATATACACATTTTCAGAAAGTCTGGGTGCACTCATAACAAAATTTAATCTTTCCTTTCTCACATCTGTTTTGCTTTATCCAGCAGAAATTTCTCATGCCAGAATAGCTTTCAGTGGATGTAGGCAATCTGCTTTATGTTGGGCCTCTGGAGTCAACAAACACAAGAACTATAGACTGTAATGAGGGAACATTGTTATTTCTTCATCTGAAATATCCTCAGTCACCATTCACATCCCTTGGTTTTTTCCTTTATAAATTCATTGTGTTTGGAGAAGATGCTGTAGCCTCTTCTCATTTTTGAGAGGAAGTAAATCCTTCTTTTCCATCTTATGAAAGACTACTCTACATTCATTTTTCAGTTGTATCTGATTTTTTGTGGCCCTATTTGAGGTTTTCTTAGCAAAGATACTAGGGTGTTTTGCCATTTCCTCCTCCAGCTCATTTCATAGATGAGGAAACTGAGGTCAATAGGATTAAGTGACTTGCCCAGGGTCACACAGCTAGTTAAGTGTCTGAGTACAGATTTTAACTCAAGAAGATGAGTCTTCCTTATTCCAGGCCTGGCATTCTAAATTCTAGAAATTTAAAAAAAAATAGAATTAAAAGAACAGAGAGAAAAGCCAGCTTGCTACTCAAAACACTAGACCCTGATCCAAAAAAATAAATTGAAATCAAATTTCCTCAGCTCTAAGTTTCACCAGTCAAATATTTGCTAAGTGTCTATTTCTCTGCCTCTCTCACTGGCCCTTATTCTGCCAAGGGTAGTGTCAGCAGCACTCCTAGGATAAAAACCATGATTCCAGGTTTCTGGGTAAGGGAGAGGGCAAGGTCTGTGTTCTTCTGAGTCTCTGAGACCTTTCTTGATCTAAGACCCTGCCAGGGGCTAGTGCCCTCCCTGATGATGTATTTATTTTTCTATATTTTGAATATACTTTTTCAATGATGGTCCTTCCAAGAAAATGTAAGCATCTTGAGGTCAGAGACTGTGCCATTCTCATCTTAGTATCTTCATTGCCTTGCATGTAGTAAGCAATGAATAAATCCTGGCTGATTGACTAATCCTCCAGGGCCTAGCTTGGTCCACTTGGCCTGTGTTCCTCTCTGAATGGAAGTCAGAAGAAGGTACTTCATGTGGGATGGCCAAAATTTTTTCCAGGATATCAGTTGAGGTCCTAGGCTCCTTCTCACCATCTAGTTCTTTAAGGTTACAAAGTAATTATCAAAAATGTTCTCATTTTATTCTTATAACTATCCTGGGAAGTAATAGTATCCCAATTTTATTGAAAAGTAAAAGAAACAGGTTAAATTACTTACCTAGGGCCACATAGCGAATAAGTATCCAAGGCAGGATTTTAATTCAGATGGATCTGATTCCAACTCCTCCACTTCCTTCACTGGGCTTCTAGGATATAGACTTGGATGGTTCTTTGGAGATCAAATAACCCATTTCCCTCATTTTATAGATGATGGAACTAAACCCAGCAACTTGCCCACAAGTAGTAATTAAAACTGGGATTTTTGAAGACAGCTGTTCTTAATTCAGACACTTTCCACCATATTCTAATACTTCTCAGGGCTTAACTGTATGGGTTTAGGGGCAGCTAAGTGATACAATGGCTAACACACTGGGCTTGGAATCAGGAAGACTCCTCTTCCTGAAGTCAAATCTGGCCTCAGAAACTTATTAGTTATGTGACTCTGGGAAAGTCACTTGCCCCTGTTTCTTTATCTCAGTTTCTTCATCTGTAAATGAGCTGGAAAAGGAAATGACAAACCACTCCAATATCTTTGCCAAGAAAGCCCCAAATGGAATCATAAAGAGTTGGACATGACTGAAATGACTGAACAAAATCAAAGGCCAGCTAACAAATAGTAGTTCAGGAGAAAGGTAGGATCTGGGATTTGTCTGAAGTGAAAAGGAGGGGAAATGGACCAAGAGATCAGCTTCAGGTCAGTCAACATGGAGTCCAAATGAGCCAGAGGCAAACACCATGTCTTTGTGACATAGCAAGACAAAAAAATTGGGAAAACAAGGCAGCAATAGGCCCCAAGGGAGGGGGCATAGAATCAGAGCCAAGGGCTAAAGCAATAAATCATGGAACCCGGGAAGAGGGCCAATCAGAGTAAGGATATGAAAGGCTCCAAGTGCTTATAGCAATTTGCTGAGCTCAGTGTCTACAGACATGGAAGCTAGGGCGTGGGCATGATCACTCTGAAGGACTGTAAAGCCCTTGATGGTGTAACTCTTCTAAAAGCAGATGTGGCTGGTTCTGTTGCATCATGGACCCCAAGACTCTCCTTTCCTCCACTGCTGTCTTTCCCCTTACACATTCCTTCCCTGAGTGCCATAGTCTAGAGTACTGCCAGGTGGCACAATGGATAGGATGCCTAGCTTGGAGTTAGGATGAATCTAAATCCAGCTTCAGACGCCTCCTAGCTGGGTAACCCTGGGCAAGTCACTTAATGCCGCTGGCCTCAGTTTCCTCATCTGTAAAGTGAGCTTGAGAAGGAAAAGGCAAACCATTCCAATATCTTTGCCAAGAAAACTCCAAATGAGGTCACAGAGAGTCAGACTCGACTGAACAACAAGAATCCTCAGAACCTACTTGTTGTCCCTCTACCCATGATACTCCATTTCCAACCTCCATTTCTATGTATTGTCCTCAGTATCAAAAATGCCCTCACTATCTTTTGCCTTTTCAAATCTTTGGTTGCCTTTAATTCTCATCCTGGTTTCACCTTCTTGAAGCATTTCCTGAATACCCTGACTGCTGTGCCCTCTCCCCCCGCCCCAAATTATCTTATATTCATTTGGGATAGACTCTATCTCTGTAGACTCATAGATATATGTAAACTCTATGATCTCTAAGGGCCCTTCTCCCAACTTCTACTCAGACTTAGGAATCCAGTTCCCTAGAAGGCTAGCTACATCTCCACCTCCCATCTCAGTGTCCTACGGTTACTCCTACGGAATTCTATATCTTCCTAATGCTATCCACTGGAGCCCCTATTCTGAGGGGTTCTCCCCAGTATCCAAGTCCAGTTAATGTTAGCCTCTCCCTTATTATATTGATGAACTGAGTGATTAAGACCCTGATTTATTATTTATTTACTTAAATTATTTAAATAATGTATATTAATTATCTTTTACCAAAGGGACATTTACTGAGGATAGCAAAGACCAGAGTACAAAACCCCTCCCCTGAACCAGAGAAACAGATTCTCCTATAACAATAGTCCCTTGGTGGGGAGAGTAGGCATTCTTGGACAACAGAGAGGAGAAGGTCCAAGAATTCCAGGGGAAACGAATTCTTGGACCTTCTCCTCTCTGTTGTGAGGTGTGAATGGAATAAGAAATGGATCACACTCCACCCAAGACAGGATGTACTCTGAGCTCATGCTGGGCTGCCCTGGGCTGCCTGCCCATGAGAGACGCTCTGCTCTCAGCCTCTGTCTAGAGGCAAAGCAGACCTGCTTACATGAGCGGGGGGACCTTGAGCATCGCTGAGGTGTGTGGGAACAAATTAGACGGGTATTGTGCTCTCTTGTTTTCCTCCTCTTGGATAGATTTGTTTCTTTTCCTTCCTCAAACTGCCCCGGGGCCAGGAGGGAAGGGCTAGAAGCTATGTCCGTGCCCACCAGCACCTCCTCAAGCATGGACCCCTAAGGATTCCCCAGAGGTCTTCGAAGGACTTTGGAAACTGGAAAGACATAAAAGACGACTTTCTGAAATAGAAATATATAAATGTGAGGGTCTTCTGAGACGACATAGACTTGGGCTTTACCCGGAAAACTGCCTCTCTAGCGAGTTTCTGAGCTCACCTTTCCCTAACCGTTACTGCACTTGGCATAATACCAGAAGAAAGGGAGCCAAGCCCTCCTTTCCTAGCTGCTTCCAAGGGCCAGAAGAGAAAGGCATTTGAATGGGGCCAAGAACGCTTAGGAGCCTCACTGGCCAGGATTTATTATCTGAAAGCGCCTGGAGACTCAATGGCTCTAATTGAGAACATAACAATGAGAGTGGAGGGCCATCTCAACGCTGAATTATTTAATCTTTCAAATGTTATTACCTTATCTCTCCCCACAGACTGGAAGATTTGAAACTCATTAGCTTTCTCTTCTCTTCCATGGAGTTGAGCCAGCTCCCCCCTTCCAGACAAATATGTTCATGTGCATGAACTTAGACACAAACACATGCCTCTCAACATATGTTTTCTTATGTTCTTTGTAGTATTGTCTAAAGAAGTAAACAAACAAACTATATAGGTTGTGTATAGCTGTAGATATATATTTATAAAATTTCACAAATATATAAATAAAATTTATAAATATATGATCTAAATATGGCATACACTAATATATTAATTTATAATGTATTATGTATTATATTACATATATAATATAATAAAATAATATATACTATATAATTATATATAATATAAGAATAATATAAAGATATAAAATAAAGCTAAATGTTATAAATGTATTATATATTTTATGATGAACTTATACATAAAGAACCTAAAAAAGGACAGTATGTGATACTTTGGATTTCTGTTACATATAGTTGGATTTTAAGCATATGTTAAATTTAACAAAGTCATAACAAAATTGCCTTGTTTATTTATGTCCTCTCTGGATTTCTTTTGTTTCCCTCTGTTTATTTTTAAAAGGTTTATTGATGCCTTCTGCATCTCTAGTGCATCCCTCTCTGCAAAGAGGCAAGAGGCACACTTCTTCATCAAGCTTTTAAAGCCATAGATGGTCACTGCTTTGATCAAAAGATCTGTGGGCCTTTCAAGTTGTTTTCCTTTATATTATTGTAGCCATCATGTAAATGGATCACCTGACTCCGTTCTTTCACTCTGCTTCCTTCAGTTCACCTCTTCCTAGTTTATCTGGATCCATCATAATTGTCATTTCTTATATAGCACATCTTACTTGTATATAAATAAATTAACTGATGAAATTATTTGTTGAACACCCCCTAAGTGCCAAACACTATGCTAGGTCCTGGGCATACAGAAACTAAATTGTCACAGTGTCAAAAAGAACTCCATATTCTAATGGCTGATAACACATAGAAGGGGGTGGTAACCAGAGGGAAGGAAATTTTTGTCTGGGCAATCACAGGAATGGCAATTAGAGTCAGAAGACAGTTGCCTCATAAGTCCTTTTCAGAAGCAACAGCAGGATAGGGTTGACTGTTCCCAGAGCAAGAAGGAGTTTTCCTGCCCAATGGTAGGAAAATGGCAAGATATCCCAAGATATCCATTAGAAATGTGAAGAATAGTTCAAAGCTATGGATGGATGGATGGATGGATGGATGGATGGATGATGGAGAGACAGACAAATAAGAAATAGATGATAGTTATTAACATACATGCATATATACATACACAAATACAGAGTAACATAGGTGGAAGGGTAGACAGGCAGGCAGTCAGAATCAGACAAAGTGAGGGAGGATAGGGAAAAAAAAAGGGGAGAGAGATAGTGGAGAGAAAGGTACTGTAATTTATTCAGTCATTCCTCATTGGCTGCACACCCACTTCCAGTTCTTTATTACAAAAATAAAAGGACATAGATAAATAATTTCTACTTCCAGATCTTTTCTCTCTGTCTTTGCCTGGGGAACATATGCATAGGAGCCTTATCATTTGGTCAAAGGGGATATACAGACAGTTTAGAAACATTTGGTCTATAGTTGATGGTATAAGTATCCCTGGCCCTGCTATAGCTGTCTGAGATCACTAGAACCCCTGAGAAATTAGATAATTTGCCCAGGGGTCACTCAACTAGTATGTGGCAGAGTCTGGACTTGAACTTGATTCCAAGTCTGGTTTCTTTCCATTGTGTTCCAATACCTTTTATATCTTTCTCTTTGTCTCACAGACTCAATCTCTCTACCTCTCTCTTCCATCTCGCTCCTCTCTTACTGTCTTTTTCCTCTCGTCTGTCTCTGTCTCTGTCTCTGTCTCTCCTCTCCCTCCTTTTCTCTCTGTCTCTGTCTCTGTCTCTGTCTCTGTCTCTGTCTCTCCCTCTCCTCCTTTTCTCTCTCTCTCTCTCTCTCTCTCTCTCTCTCTCTCTCTCTCTCTCTCTCTCTCTCTCTCTCTCTCTCTCTCTCTCCCTCCTTCTCTCTCTCTCTCTGTCTCTCTCTCTGTTTCTCTTTTATTCTCTTATGTAAGCTAAGGTCTTATCTTAACTTTCATAATTTCCCGTATCTTCCTACAGCACTTTTAGTCTCTCTTCTTCATTTGACAATTATCATACTGTTCATTTGTTCATCTCTGTATTATCACTTATTAATCAATCAGTAAACAGTTATTAAATGACTACTGTGGGCCAGGAACTGTGCAAAGCACTTCTCAGATCTCATGTTTCCAATTAGATTGTAAGCTCAGGGACCATGGATATTGTCTTTATATCCCCTATATAATCTAAATATTAAGATTCTGAGCTTTACAAGACTCAGAATAATGAATTATTTTTTTTAATCCTTACTTTCCATCTTAGAATCAATACTGTGTATTGGTTCCCAGGGAGAACAGCAGTAAGGACTAGGCGATGGGGGTTAAGTGACTTGCCCAGGGCCACACAGCTGGGAAGTGTCTAAGTTCAGATTTTAACCCAGGACCTCCCATCTCTAGGTGCTGCATGATATTTTCTTTGTGGTCACTCACCACACTCTCAGGCACTTGATATGGTACCAGGATTTCCATACAGGTTCAGAAGATGTACTCAAAAGCATCAGTCACATGATAAAAAAAAAATGCTGTCTAAACTAGTGGGGTCTGAAGCACCATTTTTAATGGGGTTTTTTTTGGGGGGGTGGGGAGAAGGGTCCTGTGTTGTCTTTGACAACATGACTAAAATGGAAATATATTTGCATGATTGCATATAGGTTGCGCATATATATATATATATATATATATATATATAAAACCTATATAAAATTACTGGAGTAGATAGAGAACCAGGCCTGGAGATGGGAGATCCTGGCTTCAAACCTGGGTTAAATCACTTAACCCCAGTTGCCTAGTCCTTATCCCCCTCTGCCTTGGAACTAATACTGAGTATAGAATTTAAGACAGGAAGTAAGGATTTTTAAAAATATATATGTATATATAATTTACTATCTCAGGGAAGGGGGAGAGGAAGGAGAGAGAGACAGAGAAACAGAGAGAAAGACAGACAGACAGAGAGAATTTAGAACTCAAAATTAAAAAAAAAACCAAACCAATGATGTAAAATTGGGGGAAAGGTTGTTTTTGGTTTTTTAAAACACCAGTCAATCCACAGGCATGAATCCAATGCCTATTATATTAGGCTAGAAGATAAGTAAAGTAGGAGTCCTGTCCTAAAAGTGTCTCCATTCTCTGCACTCACTGCATATCAAAATTCCTGTCCCTCTATTTTCTCTATTTGGTGGCACAGACACCATAGGCCATATCTATATCTTCATAAACTATTCAGATCTGTTTTTGTTGTTTTCATAGTCAGGATCAGAAGGAAACAAAGTAATCCAGTGTTCTGGGGGATAGAAAACATTTACTAGAAAAAAGGATGAGCAGCACAAAAAAGCTTAACGGGCCTCCCTGATGATCTCATTTTGTTCTCATTTTAATCTTATTAACTCTTCGTCAGTTACCTGGGATTTTGGCCCGGCACTGAACCACGCGGCATGGATCGGTCCATTAGCCGACGGTGCAGGCCACCAACTTCACAGCGCTCTGATATGTCGGTACTACGTCAGATGCCCACCACAGAGAGGCTGCGAATGCAGAAAGGAACTCAATATACCAGGCAGGCCTGATGCGATTATAGGATTAAGTCTGATGGTGGGTTCTTATGTGATTCAGCAGTTATTAGCAAAAGACTTGGTTGTTTTTAACAATGCCATTTGGAATTTGGTCTCCTTTTTTGTTTTTGCCAGTTTGCATTCTTGTAGCAAACCTCCAGCATTCCTTCTGTTTCTCAGTAATGGCGCTTGTCAGCTGGTTCCCTGGCGATGCTCTGAGAACCCACGCAGGGCTCCCACCTGCGGTTATCGGCCTCAGCTCTGCCTCCACCAAGGCAGGCCGAGGAGATTTCTTCTTCTCTCTCAGAGCCTTCCGTTCTGCTTCACACATGTATGGATTTTGTGAGAATTCATTACAGTCAAGCACTAGACCCTGTGCTAGGCTCTCTAGGGGGATGCAAAAATGATACATAGGCTGAGAGCAGCTAGGAGTCTCAGTGAATGAAAGCCAGGACTAGAGAGTCCACCCAGGTCCTGGGTGGAAATCTGTCTTCAGATATTTCCCAACTGTGTGACCCTGGGCAAGTCACTTTACCCCTATGGCCTAGCCCTTACTGCTCTTCTGCCTTGGAACTAATACATAGTATTGATTCCAAGATGGAAGGTCAGGATTTTTTTTTTTAATGATGTAGATATTTAGAATTCAGAGACAGGTAAGATTTTTATGAGCTGGAGTCATGAAGGATGCCATGAATCAGTGGCAGATAATCATCTCAGTCTGTGTATTTCCCTTCCCTCTCTCCCATCATAGCAGCTGATGCAGTGACCCATGCCAGGTTCAGGTGCCCCATCATCGATGCCTTTCTGAGAAGCAATCATGCTTGCATTTTTGTTCTCTTCAAAGGGGGTCTTATATATTCTTTCTTTGAAAGCATCTGGGTAATTATACCTCCATTTCTGCCTGTGGTTCTGCTTTTCACTGTATTATCTGTAGTGTCAAGAGGTTTCTTTTGATCTCCTTGAGCTCTTAGCCCAGTCTTTTTAGAAGTTTGTGCTGCTTATAACCTGGACATGACTAGTCAGTCCAGACAGCTCTGTGGTTTCCATTTCTTCCAAATTCCATCTAAATTGGATCACTTTTTAAAATTCATCTTATGTTTCTTTTTTTTTCTTTTGAAAATTTTATTTAATTAGTCAATTTAGAATGTTTTTTCTGGGTTACAAGAATCATGTTCTTTCCCTCCTCCTCCCCCCCCCCCCATAGCCAACACACAATTCCACTGGGTTTTACTTCTGTCATTGATCAATACCTATTCCATATCATTGATGCTTGCACTAGGGCAATCATTTAGAGTCTACATCCCCAATCATATCCCCAACAACCCATGGATTCAAGCAGTTGTTTTTCTTCTGTGTTTCTACTCCCACAGTTTTTCCTCTGAATGTGGATAGTGTTCTTTCTCATAGATCCCTCTGTGTTGTTCAGGATCACTGCATTGCCATTAATGGAGAAGTCCATTACATTCCATTGTACTACAGTGTAGCAGTCTCTGTGTACAATGTTTTCCTGGTCCTGCTCCTCTCACTCTGCATCAATTCCTGGAGATTGTTCCAGTCCCCATGGAATTCCTCCACTTTATTATTCCTTTGAGCACAATAGTATTCCATCACCAACATATACCACAATTTGTTCAGCCATTCCCCAATTGAAGGGCATCCCCTCATTTTCCAATTTTTGGCCACCACAAAGAGTGCAGCTATGAATATTCTTGTACAAGTCTTTTTCCTTATTATCTCTTTGGGGTATAAACCCAGCAGTGCTATGGCTGAATCAAAGGGCAGACAGTCTTTTAGCGCCCTTTGGGCATAGTTCTAAATTGCCCTCTAGAATGGTTGGATCAATTCACAACTCCACCAGCAATCCATCTGTGTACCAATTTTGCCACATCCCCTCCAACATTTGCTACTTTCCTTTGCTGTCATGTTAGCCAATCTGTTGGGTGTGAGGTGGTACTTCAAAGTTGTTTTGATTTGCATTTCTCTAATTATAAGAGATTTAGAATACTTTTTCATGTGCTTATTAATAGTTTTTATTTCTTTATCTGAAAATTGTGTATTTATGTCCATTGTCCATTTATCGGTTGGGGATGGCTTGATTTTTTGTACAATTGATTTAGCTCTTTATAAATTTGAGTAATTAGACCTTTGTCAGAGGTTTTTGTCATGAAGATTTTTTCCCAATTTGTTGCTTCCCTTCTAATTTTGGTTGCATTGGTTTTTGTTTGTACAAAAACTTTTAATTGCTCATTAATTGCGCATAGGTAGGATGAGCTAACATAATAAAAATGACAATCCTACCCAAACTTATTTACTTAGTGCCATACCCATTGAACTACCAAGAAACTTTTTTACTGAATTAGAAAAAACCATAACAAAGTTCATTTGGAAGAACAAAAGATCAAGGATATCAAGGGAAATGATGGAAAAAAAATGTGAAGGAAGGTGGCCTAGCAGTACCAGATCTCAAACTGGAATATAAAGCAGTGGTCATCAAAACAATATGGTACTTGCTAAGAGACAGAAAGGAGGATAGACTTAGGGTAAATATACTTAGGGTAAATGACCTCAGCAAGACAGTCTATGATAAATCCAAAGATCCCAGTTTGGGGGACAAAAATCCACTATTTGACAAAAACTGCTGGGAAATTGGAAGGCAATATGGGAGAGATTGGGTTTGGATCAACAATTCACACCCTACATCAAGATAAACTCAGAATGAGTGAATGACTTGAAATTAAAGAAGAAAACTATAAGTAAATTAAGTGAATACAGAATAGTATGCTGGTCAGATCTTTGGGAAAGGAAAGAATTTAAGACCAAGCAAGAGTTAGAAAAAATTACAAAATGTAAAATAAATAATTTTGATTACATTAAATTTAAAAGGTTTTGTACAAATAAAATGCATTTTATTTTTTTTAAATAAAATGCATTTTAAAGGAAGAATTTCATACTAATAATTTTTTCCTAGGCAGGAAAACTATAAATGTAGGAGTTCAAATGGTTCCCTCAATTTTATACTGGAACCAGTTAAGAGATAGAGTGGGAGGAGTTATTTTTCTTCCATATGGCAGAACTGAAGAACACTGATAAAAGCCTCCCTGGTATTGCTGACCTCTCTCTCCACAATCCTTCTGGAGAGCCCTTTGAGCCCTTTTCTCTAGGCAAGGAGAGAAGGAGGGAATTGGGCTCTGCCTACGGTTTTCCTCTTGTACCCATTTTTAGTCTACTAGCTGTGTTTATGCATTCACCAAAGGACCTCCAGTGGAGCCAGCTTCTTTGGGCTCAGTTGGGGTTCCCTGATGCCCTCTTCACCTCTCTTTCCCTTTTTCTTATGAGCAACTCAAGTGATTCATATGTTAAGATCTCTAAGCTCTCTATGGTGGGGTGAGGTGGGGTGGAGTGAGCAGTGGGTGGTAGGAAAAGGAAGGAGGAATGAACCAGCTGGAATAAAGAATTCACCCTGAGTCAGAATGAAACACTCCCAAACTCTTTCAGTTTATTCTACACTCTAGTTATATCTGGAAGTAGAAATTCCTAATATACTCAGATAATTCATTCCCTGCTATTTCCATATCTTTGGATATCTTATAAAACCTTGACTTCTGAGCTTCTTGGGGGTGAGAAGGAACTTCTTTTCAATTCCATTACAGTGACATATAAGAATGAATAAATAAATGAGTGATGCACAAATGAATGAATGAAGAGATGTTTACTCTTTACAGGGCACTGTGTCAAGCCCTGGAGATAGAAATAGAAATGTAAGACAGTTCTCTTCTCACAAGAAGCTCATATTTTTGTGGGAGAGACAACAAACATAGAAAGTCTCAGCTGAAAATTAGATGGAAAGGTCTCATGGTCCTTAGGGTACAGAGGCAAAACAGATCGATGCTAACACATTTTTTATTGTTTTTCAATTCATTTTTTCAATTAAAATTTTATTTTCTCTTCTTCCCACTCCCATATTAAAAATGAAAAAAAAAACAAAACCCTTGAAGCAAATCATAATCATTTGCATAATCAAGCAAAACAAATTCCCTTATTGAAGGTCTTATTGTGCTTCTTGTGTGTATCACTCCTGTCAGAAGGTGGGTAGCAAGCTCCATTCCCTTCATTCCATCTTCTGAACTGTGATTGGTCGTTATCTTCAAATGCTTTTTCTCTAATGTCACTGATGAATCATATTGGCTTCTTATGGTGATCCATATGGTAGTACTAAAGGCTTTGGTTTTGAGAACTTTTTTCTTTGCTTTTTCTCCTTTTTTAAACTCTTACCTTCTAAGACAGAAGAGGGACAGGGCTAGTCACATAGGATTAAAGGACATACCCAAGATCATTATAGCTAGAAAGTATCTGAGGCCAGATTTAAATCCAGGTCGGTCCTCCCAAGTCCAGGCCTTGTGCTCTAGGAGAACTTTCATTTGGGACTAAGCATTTGGAGCATTAGAATGCACTGACTGGGCAAGCTTTAATAAAGAACTTACGATGTGTAAAATATTGTGGAGCTCAAAAGACCAAATGGGAAAGGTCCATAGGAAGAATTATTCTATATCGCTCAAATATACTTTTGGCCTCTGGCAGCATCTTGAATATTGCCTATTTTTGCTAGTGGTCCTTCTGGATTCATTGTCTCTAATTCTATTTATCAGTAGAAAAGAAAAGCTACTTAGTGTAGGGACAGAGGGCCAGCCTCAGCATCAGGAGGACCTGGGTTCAGGTCTCATCTCTGACTTGCTAGCCCTTTGATCTCTCAGTCCTTACATAAGATGAGGACTTGCAGAGAAGTCACCAAAGAGGCTTCACATTGGGTTTCTCTCACCCCACTAATTTCCAACCTTCATGAAATCACAGATCTGAATCCAACCCCGCCCCCAAATCCAGTGCAAAAAGAAGAACTCGTAAATGGCAGGAGTAATAGCATTTAGAGCTAGGGGGACCTTGGAGATCATCTAGTCCAACTCCTTTTTACAAGAGAAGGAAACTGAGGTTCATGGAGATTTTAAATGACTTATCCAAGTTCACACTGGTGACCAGTAGCAGAGATGGAATTTGAGCCCAGGTCTTCTGAGTGCAGATGGAATCTTCCCTATGCAAGCAAGCCCCTGACCATCCTTGGATAAGGACTGCCATTTTCATAGACGTGTGACTATTTTGCCTGTGAGAGGGGGAGTTTCAGACTGAGATTTAAAATAGTGACATAATCACAGGCAGAGATGGAGACAGCTGCTCTCAGCCTTCTGGGTCTTTTTTGGGGAGCAGCCAGGAAGGAGGTCTAAGACTGATTCTGTGGGAACTTGGATCTTGCCCCATATACTCAGCCAGGAGGTTGGACTGCTGGTGGAAATACGAGGGGATGTTTCTTTCAGAGTTCTTGCATCAGGAGGTGTCTTGGACACCCTCTAACTGGGCCCAGTTTCAGCAGTCACTCATGTGGCTTTAACAGCCCAGTAATTATCTGCTGATCAAGGAAGGCTGGGATGTGGATAGAAAGCACTTCTAAGCTGCAAATATTTCTTTTGGAAAAGCCCCAATGAGCTGCCGGCTTCCCTAATCAAAGTTTTCTTTTTGACATTAAAAGGAGATCACAGAACTGACAAGCTAATTTAACCCCATTATTTAAAAAATGTTATTTGGGTGGAGGGAAGCATTTGATGGTGAATCGCTGTGATGCTTTGGGCTCCAGGCCTGTTGAATTAGACGCTCTGGTGAGTGAAACCCTATGAAAGCTAACAGATCAGTTAGGAAAAAAGAAAAAGTTTCCTTCCCAATATCTGGCTGCCAGGTTCCACTTAATGCCTTAAAAATGGTCCTTTATTTCCTCTGAATAAATGCTTCACTTTCAGCAAAACAGATTTTTATGATCTAAAGAAAGGCCTAGATATTCTCTCTTCCAGGGCTATAGTGCTCCACTAAAAAGGATTTTCTCAGTTTCTACTTGTTCTTCCCTCCACACTAACCCATTTTAACATGGCCCTCCATGTTTTTAGACACCAGGCTTTCCCTCCATAACTCCAAAGATCCATGGTTTCATCATTATGGGTATTCCCTCCACCAATGCAGATTACTACCTCTCTACAAGATCATAGATGGTCCTTGAGAGTTGCCCTTGTCAACATGTCCACATGAAATTTGGTTTACCCTTAAGTTTACCCTTACTTTTGAGAAATCCCAGTGCCAAGTACCCCAATTTTGGCTTGAACATTAAGCATCTTTTTGTTTTGAAGGCTTCTCTATTGGATGAAAGTCTTCCTCTCAAAAGCCCAGTTTCTTAGTTCGACCTTTTCCTTTGATTTGTTACAGCTGATGCTTCTTAATACCCTAGTTACTAACAACAAAGAGGTTTACAAACCTGTTTGTGATACCTAATTATCCAGAGGATATAAGGACCCCCAATTCCCTTTCCTTTTTGGAGAATGTGTCAAGTGTGTTTTCTCCCACTGCAGAGTTGGCACTTGTAAGGGCTAAAATTAGGTTTTGTTGACTGAATATATTATTTTAGTGGTCTCCAGAGATTAAAATTCAATCCCAATGAAATACTCAAGTCAGTTTGGGATTTTTATGGTGGTTTAATTATAATAGTAGGAGGAAATTAAGGAGAGAGGAAAGGGAATTGGACTGCTCTGGCAAGCCAATAGGAATTCAGAGGCCTAGGCCAAAGGGCCTTCTCAGTCTAGTTTGGTTTCCAGCCACGAGGCCTCCTCTGAGATGAAGGGCCTCCTAAATCAGGAATCAGCCTAAACCACTCACCAAGCACACTAAAACGCCACCACGAGCTCCCAACGCTGAAAAAGCCCCAACGTCTTAGAGAGAGAGAGAGACAGAGAGAGAGAAGAGAGAGAGAGAGGAAATGACGTGAAATATATAGACCATTCTTTACATCACTTCCTGCATCTCACATGTACCAATGGTAGCTTAAGCTTGACTTAGGACAGCCCAGGGGGTCTATCAGTTGTTCATCACTTGCTAGCACATGTCGGTCATAGGCCATCCTCCTCAATACTTAATCCTTAAGTAGGGGTGTATACATTCCTGGTTGCTAGAATTCTAATACTAAGCAAAATGGAGAAAATCTAAAATTCATACATTAAGAGTTTTCTTCTCCCAAAGGAGAAGGCATCTAGTGTGTTTTCTCCGAGGGAAGAGAGAGCATCTAGTGTGGTGCCTTCTCCCAGAGATGTGGTTCCCAGAGTCCCAGAGCCTTTGGTTTTGTATGGTGTTTAATGTTTAACTCTGTGTAATGACCAAATATTTGAACCCTATCCCTATTCCTGATTAAAGAGTGGGTTTTATTAATTACTTGGTAATTCTGTATTATTTCCAAGTTAAAACCTTGGTAGGGAAAAAAGAAATTCATCACTCTGCAGCCTGCCTAGTGCTGAGCCTTTGGGAACTAAACTGGCCTGGTCCTCAGACAAAGGTGTATAGTCCATTCCTGAGGTGATATTTGAAATATGGTAAGTTCCTCCAGGTATTGTGCTTTCTTGCATAAAACCTAGAATAACCTCAATACCACACTGAGAATGGGATTTCCATAGAGTTTTTGCCAGAAAATCAATTTCAGAGGATTCGAGTTAGATGGGAAATATCTCTTTGCTTCCTTCAGTAATCCATTGTGAATCTATCATGCGACTTCTTATCAATTCATTTATATTTTCATTGCCATGAATCTACTAAACAAATACAGTAAAATGTCTGTTATTTGGCCTAAAACTACCTTCTTCAAATTTCAGTGGTGACCCTTAGTTTTAGTGTTGTAGGTTTAGGTGGACAAGTTCATGTTCATCATATACATACCCTTCATACTTTTCACAGATTTTTATCATTTTTCCCTTCACCATTCATTTAGTCAAACTGATTTTTTTCAGACCAGACTAGTTTTAGTTTTTTTAGGATTAAGTTTACAAGTTCATATTCACTATCTACATACCCATCATACTTTCACAGATTTTTATCACATTTCCTTTCACTATTCATCTACTCAATCCACTGATTTCTTTTAGTCTATCTTCCCAAAGAATGATTACAGAATCATGGAATATTGAGAGATGGGAACTCAGAGACCATGTAGCCCAATCTTCTTGTTTTACAAATATCTAAACTAAGGGATAGCCATAGTAGAGTGGATAGAGAATTGGTTTCAGAATCAAGAAAACCTGAATTCAAATCTTACCTCTGGATCTGAATGACCCTGGGGAGATAACTTATCCTCTGAGTGCCCTGTGCAACTAACTCTCAAAGACCATATGTTGCCAAGCAAGTGCTGCCCTACTTTGCCTGATGGAATTTCCTCTGCCAGTGAAATTGTAGACTTGGTTCTCCTCAGTTCTTCTGGCCCCCAACTCCTCAAAAAAAAAAATACAAACTAAAACCAAACCTGAAATTCAGAAAGGTAAAATGATTCACCTAGAATTACTTTACTTATTCGTGAGAGACCCAGGACTAGAACCTAAGTCTCCAGTTTCTAAATTTAGTTGTTTTTCCCACCATTCTAATCTTTTCCATATTTTTCATCATCCTGGTTATCCTTCTTTGGACCCTACTCAACTCCATTATCTCTTTTTAAAAAAAATTCAGTAATATGTCTTCTCTTAATTGCCTACAAAAAAATATTTTTTAACCTTCATTTCCTAACATTTTAAATTCCAAATTTTCTCCCTCTCCCCACCCTGTTCCTTGAGATGGTAAGCAATTTGATATACATATTTCCCTATTCATTGTGTTGTGGAAAAAGATACATCATCCTCCCCCTTCCCAAAAAAAAGAAGAAAAAAAGTGAAAAATGATATGTTTCAATATGCATTCAGTCTCTACCAATTCTTTCTCTAGTAGTATATAACATTTTTCTTTTATGAGTCCTTTGGGGTTGTCTTAGATCATTGTATTGCTTCATTTTGCATCAATTTCTAACTATTTCCAGGCTTTTCTGAAATCATCTTGCTTGTCATTTCTTATAACACAATAGTATTCCATTATATTATGTACCAGAATTTATTTAGCTATTCCCCAATTGACGAATGGTCCCCTCAATTGTCCAATTCTTTTTCACAGCAGAAAAATGCTGCTATAAATACTTTTGTACAAACAAGTCCTCTTCCTTTGAAAAAAAATCTCTTTGGGATACAAGCCTAGTAGAGATAATACTAGATCAAAGGATAAGCACAGGGCATGATTCCAAATTGCTCTCCAAAATGGTTGGATGAGTTCACAACTCCACCAACAGTGTATTATCCACCATGCCTTGCTGAGATCTGGCAACCGGAACTATTTGGATGGAACTATTCCAAATGCAGATGCTTTTCCTATGTGGGCATAACAAAGTTCAGTTACTACCCCTTGGTTCTTCAACCTCCCTACTCTCGAAGATCTCAACTTCTCACATCAATGCTTGCTTATATGAAGACCTTATTATATGTTGTTTATAATCTTAGATGACTCCCAGATATAGACCTTCATCTTCAACCTCTCCCTTGAATTTGATCCTATATTGCCAAATTTCTTAATAAACATTTGTATTTAGATGGACTGTCATCACCTATACCTCTCCTCCCTTCTGTCAATTCGAGTCAACAAGTATTTGTTAAGTATCTACTATGTTAAGGCATTGTGCTAAATAGTAAAGAGAGCAAAAAAAAAAGGCAAAAACAGTCTTTACTTTCAAGGACCTCACAGTATAATGAGGAAGACAGCATCCAAACACTGCATAGAGACAAGTGATGTACAAAATAAATTGGAAATAATCATAGAAGAAAGACACTAAGATGAAGGGAGACTGAGAAAGGGTCCTTGTAGAAGAAAGAATTTTAGTTGAGACTTGGGGGGAATCAAGGAAACCAGGAAGCAGGGAGGAGGAGGCAGAGAATCTCAGCTAGTGAAATACACAGCTTAGGGAGATCTTTCTGTTTGAAGTACAACTAGAAAGCCAATGTCACTGGATCATAGAGGGTGGAAAGGTATAAAGAGATTATGTTGTGAAGGACTTTAAAAGCCAAACAGAGGATTTTATACTCAATTCTAGAGTTAATGAGGAGTCAGTGGAGTTTATTGAAGAGAAGATTAACATGGGCAGATCTATAGTTTTCCCTTGAACAACTGAGTGAAAGACAAACAACTTAGGAAAGATGAGGCAGAGAGAGCAATCAGAAGGCATGATGTAATGAGAACCTGCATCATCAGGGTTGTTGCAGTTTCAAAGGAGAGAAGGGATGAGACATGGAATCAGGAAGACTTGATAATAGATTAGACATGGGAGGTGAGAGAGAGAGAGAGAGAGAGAGAGAGAGAGAGAGAGAGAGAGAGAGAGAGAGAGAGAGAGAGAGAGAGAGAGTGAGTAAGGAGTCAAGGGACAACCAGGTTGCAAGCTTGAGCGACTGAGAGGAGAGTGATATGCTGAAAAGTAATAGAGAAGTTCAGAAAAGGGAGGGTTTGGGGTAAAGATTCAGTTTTAGATATGTAGGTATTAATATATCTGTGGAACATCCAGTTAGCAATTGGAAATGTAAGACTAGAAGTCAGAGGAGAGCTTAGGGCTAAGCAAATGGATCTGAGAATTAATTCCATGGGGGCTAATGAGATAACCAAGCAAGATAATATGAAGAGTAAAGAGAAAAGAACCTTGAGGGACACTCATGAATATCAGGCATGACCTAGATGAAGATCAAGCAAAGGAGACTAAGAAGGAACAGTTGTTCAGACAGGAAGAAAATCAGAAGAGTGCCGAACCATGAAAAACTAGAGGAAAGACAATAGCAAGAATCAAAGAAAGTGGTGTTGACTGATCTATAGTCTCCTCCCCGCCCCCCCCCCCACCAGGAGAGGAAGGTAAACAATCTCCAATAAATTGAAGACAAACAAATACATCCATTGCTCCAAGTAGAATAGGCACTAATATTCTAGCAGACCACCAAGCCATGGGAGAAAAATGGAACTATTAGCATAGGAAGTTTGGAAAGGCTGATGGCAGGTTAGCCCATATAATGTGCTCCGTGACTGGTCTAAGGACAGTGACCTTCTTCTACATGATCACAGATCTCTCTTGCCTCTCTTGAATATCCATTGTTTCAGAGCATCTTCCATGTCCATAGTGAGATTGGTACCATTTGCCATCTGCTTGATTTTGTGCTGTTTCTCTTCCTTAGAAGGTAGATTATGCTCAGATCAAATATGTCCTTCAAGGCCTCTCCATAGCAGAAAATGGTCTTTGAGATTTTTGCTTTTTTTTCTGGGTGCTATTCTTTGCCTTATTTTCTTCTGATTCTTTCCCACCATCTATTGTCATTCAGAGAAAGTCTATCTCTTTTTTTCCAAAACTAGAATATTGAGAGATTAATCTGTCAATCATGGGATGCTTTGTCCTCTGGCTCTCTTAATCATGCTTCTGTGCTTCACAACTGATCTAACCTTTCTGTTTTCTGTGTCTTGAACATCTCCCATCAATGTGGGGGGACCATTTTACCACAGCCAAACAGAAGCAAACAAGAGCAGTAATGTATGTTCCTGTGACTTGGTTCATGTGGAATTGTGTCCACCGTGCACATTGTTATTGCAGAGGGCTTTGTCAAGTGCACATCAGTGGACCAAAAGGAGTGGATTTTTCTTTGTAGCTAGTGATTTTGATATATAGTTCCAATCACATAAGATTCTCCATGTTTTCATGGCAGTGGCAGCCTTTGTCCATTTCCATATACTCCCCAATCATAAGGAATTTTGTTATAGTCTTAAAAGCAGCTGAACCAATGACTCCTTTCTCTGAGCCCACCCACCCAAGGGATGGAAAAGGAGCAGCCCAAGTGATTTAAAAATATATTTCTTCAGCATACAATTTTTCAATTACATATTTGGGTTTATATTTTGGAGTTTTGGTTTTTTAAAATTACTCTCTTTCAAAAATGAACAATATGGAAATATGTTTTGCATGATAATACATGTATAACCCAGACTGAATCACCTGCCAGCCCCAGGAGGGAGGAGGGAAGTGAGGAAGAGAGATAAATTTGATCTTTTAACTTAGGAAGACTTGTATGGAAATTTGTTATTACATGTAATTGGTAAATAAATTTTTTTAATCGTTAAAAAAAATCTCTGCCAGAGGAAAAAGAAAACTGAATTGTCTGTTTCTGAAAGAAACTTGTTAGTAAATCCCATATGAACTAAGCAATCCACTCTTACATCCACTTGACTTTCAACTCAATTTGGAAAGCTAGACCTGGAGGGGATAACCTGCCTTGTCATGCATGCTCCTCCATCTCAAAAAGACAACCACAATCTCTTCATATGGATAACATTTCAAAATTCATGATGAAATCCCCCTCTACTCTTCTTCTTCTAACCATTTTGAAAAAAAAAGCTATTTAAAGAACTAGGTCTCTTCAGAAATTCATTCCTACTTTATACCCTACTTAGAACTGCCCTACCCTTTTTTAAAATAACATACTTAAGCAAACAACCAGAACTTGATCACAACTTTCCAGAGCCTGGATACACAGAAGTAGGAAGAAAACCATTAAAATTTACCAAGCCTATATTATCGGAGAGGCATGTCCAAGTTTCATATCACTTATTTTAATACACACACATATACATACAAACACACACCACCTGCATGGTGATATAAAATTTAAATGAGAGAAGACATTTAATACTAAGCTTTTAAAAAGAAGCCCTTCTATTGTTGCTTTGTGTCTCAGTGCAAAGACTATGATGATAAAAAGAGGAAGTATGGCATTTTAGGGGAGTTTAGGACCATTAGATTTTTGATGTCTAAGATGATCTAATAAAGAGGTCATTCAAGAAAGAGGAAGAAGGGTGCAGAGTCAAGATGGCGGCGTAGAAACAGCAAAAGTTCAGACCTCTGAATACCCTTCCTTACCAATTATAAACTAAATGCTTCTAGGGGACTGAAAATCAAACCTAACAACAAGACAGAGCCAAGGAATTCTCTTGCTAGACTCAATTCAAAAGGTACATCCCCCAAAAGCCGGAATTCAAGAATACTCGGGTTTAAGGGGAAGGCAGAAGGAAGGTCCCAAGACCCCACCCCCACCCCCCACCTAGAGCACTAACCTTGGGGTGGACAAAGGCGCTGGTCTGGAAGGTGGGCCTTGCAGGCAGGGCTATGCCAGGCTCAGAGCATTGAACACAGGCAGTGATGAAGGAGCTGGAGAGGGAGAGCAGAGTGGACAGCCTGGTCACAGTGGCGGAGACCCTCCATATTGCTCCAGCCTTCCAGGAGGTTTTGACCTCAGAGCACATCCAGCCCACCCCAGCTAAACATAATCCCATCAAAAGTCTTTCTGGAAGCCCAAGCTCCAATACCCCTCCCCCACAGACTGCTGGACTTTAATCCAATCAAAAGCCTCCAGAGGACAGGGAAGCTCAAACTCCAACACCCCTCCCCCACAGACTGCACAGAGAGATCTCCTAACAAAGCTCCAAGAGGGGAGACTGACAGAAAACCCCCAAACCAAAAAAAAATGAGAGGAGCAAGAGCACAGACAAATACAGGGAGTAAAGAAGGGGTAAATATGAGCAAACAACAGAAAAAGAAATTACAATCGACAGCTTCTACACAGTCAATGAACAAAGAGCAAATGGAACAGAGGAGGAGGGATCATCAAACAATAAATCAGAAATCCCAGCAAACTGGATACAGGCTTTGGAAGAACTCAAAATGAAATTCAAAACACAATTAAGAGAGTCTGAAGACAATTGGGAAAAAGAACTTAAAAACTAAGATAATTCATCTGGAAACAGAAAATAGTGCCTTGAAAGCCAAAATCAACCAGCTTGAAAATGAGGCAAAGGAGATGAAAGATGAGGCAAAGAAGATGAAAGATGAGGCAAAGGAGATGAGAGATGAGGTAAAGAGAATGAAAGATGACCTCCAAAGAAAATCAGACCAGAAGGAGAAGGATGACCAAAAAGCCAGGGATGAAATCCAGTTTTTAAGAACTAGGATACAATAACTAGAATTAAGTAACCTCACAAGGCTGCAGGACACTATAAAACAAAACCAAAAGAATGAAAAAATTGGGGAAAATATGAAGCATTTCATTCACAAAACAGAAGATTTAGAACATCATTTGAGGAGACACAATTTAAGAATCATTGGTCTACCAGAAGACCATGACAAAAGAAAAAGCCTGGACATAATACTACAGGAAATTATCCAAGAAAACTGCCCTGATATTCTGGAACAAAAGGGAAAAGTGGAGATTGAAAGAATCTACAGATCACCTCCTATGCTTAATGCCCAACTGACAACACCCAGGAATGTTATAGCCAAATTCAAGAACTATCAGACCAAAGAAAAAATATCACAAGCTGCCAAGAAGAAATCATTCAGATACCATGGAACCACAGTGAGGATAACACAGGATTTGGTAGCATTCACACTGAAGGACCAAAAGGCATGGAATATGATATTCTGGAAAGCAAGGGAACTACGTCTACAACCAAGAATCAACTACCCAGCAAAACTGACTATATTCTTACAGGGGAAAGTATAGTCATTCAACAAAATAGAAGAGTTCCAAGAATTTGTAAAGAAAAGACCAGACCTGAACAGAAAATTTGATGCCAAAGCACAGAACTCAAGAGAATCATCAAAAGGTAATTAAAAAAGAGGGGAAAAAGAAAAAACAAAACAAACCCTCAAAAACAAGAAAGAGGAAGAGAAAGTGAGGAGAGAGAAAGCAGAAAGGGGGAGGGAGAAAAGAAAAAGAAGGAAAGAAAAGAGGGAGAGGAACAGAGATAGAAAGAGAGACAGATAAAGAGACCGAAATCATTGATTGGAGAGAGTTGTTTCAATTGAATGGCTTAGAAGTCATACTGCAGTTGAGTTAAGAGAGTCGGAGGAAATGGAGTGGAGACAGTGTTCTGCCACTAAAATGAAGAGCCATATAGGGAAGTAGCTATCAAGAATAAATGGAAGGATTGAGAGTTCTTCAAGCATAGGTGAGACATGAGTTTTTAGGCAGCAGAGAAACAGCCCTTGAGAGACTGAAGATCAGTTAGAGTTAGGAATTTAGAAGGGGAGATCTGCTGATGAAGTTGGAATGGAATGGCTCACTCTAGCATGCAGAAGGGTTTGCCTTGGCAAGGATATTGTTCTGATGTGGCCTTGACAAAGCCTTTTGCAATAACAATAACTTGCCTCTTCATCTGAGATAGGAGTGAAGTTGGAGACACCACCCAAACCCTCTTGCACCACCACCACCACCACCACCACCCCCAACCCCTCACCATCACACAAACCTAGAATATCCTTCTTGTTCCCTTCTACCTATTCAAATTATTTCAGTTCTTTAAATGCAGGTCAGGTTCCACCTTTACAGTAATATCTTCTCTAACCAACAAGATCAGAGCAAAATTTTGTTCGGCAATTATTTAGTACTGGCTTGCATTGTTAGTTATCTTTTTGTTTGAATATGTCTTATTTCCCTCACTAGATTAAAAGTTTACTGATGGCAAAGATAGTTCTTTTTCATTCTGTTTTCCCACATAGAGGCACAAGATAGATGTTAGCAAAGTTGTATGGAAAATACTTTTTCTTTCACCTCTGATGCTTTCTTCCTGATGATGGCCAGCACTCTGGTGTCCCTTTGAGACAAGTATATGATGTATTCAAGGAATCTACACTCTTTCAAGAATTCTTCTTCCTAAGGTGCAACTCTTGTCTCTTGAACATTTTTAAGATTCTAGATTGAGAATTTAGACTATATCATTTGAGTTGTTCTAAGAGGCAGAAATAACCATTTGAATAAGTCTAAGAGGAAATAAAGGTGAGCTATATTTGTGGGTTATAAAGATGGAGGAAGTGGAGGTAGCACAGCAGAATCAGGAGACCTGGTAAAGTCCTAGATCTGCCATTAACTATGAAAACTTGAGTAGGTAATCTAGCCACCCCAGATCTCAACGTCCTTATATGTAAAATGAAATATTGAATTAGATGACCTCTAGAGTCCCTTCCAACTCTTATTCTATCAATATGTAGGGAGCAATTAGCTATTTTAAAGTAATGTGTTTTCAATTCAGCATTTCCCAAAATATCAGGCCAACTAACCAGAACATCAGAATTTATACCAACACCTACCATATTTTCCCCAAGTGCCTAAAGTTCATCACTAATTGTTAAGATGCCTCTTAAAATCAATTTTCAGATTTTTGTCTTTACAAGTATTTTTACCAGGTCAGATGGAAAACTTAGCTTCTTTTTTTTCTCTGAATAACTATTTTACCATTATGTGAGTCTTCAAGAATAGGTTGTGCCTTGCAAATCTCACCTTTCATGAATGGGACAGAGTTGATGGCAGTAGCAACAAGGACAATAACTGTCCAAGTTTTGAACTCCTTTCCCCTACCCAAAATAATATTTGTAAAACACTTAACACAATTCCTGGCACATCGTAGGCCCTTAATAAACACTAGTTCCATTCCTTCTCCTCACTCCCCCCCCCCCGCCCCCGGCTTCTTATTCAAAATGATAGGGCAAAAAGTTAGTTTAGGAAAAGTACTTCCTTGTAGACTTATGTAAAAAAGCCAGGATTCTTCCTATCGTGTGTTCTTTCTGGAAGACCTGGCACAAATATGGATGTGGTGCCAATTATTATTATTTCACAGTGGAAATTTTAAAAAATCTATATGCATGATTACCAATAAGGAATTTCACCTAATGCAGAATGGCTAGTTCTAGGAAAGAAATTCCCAGAATCATCTGCATTTACTTCAGTTCTTAGGGTATCCTGAAGGCTAGCATCCTGCCAAGTTGAAGCCAACTCTTTAAAATGTGCAATCCTAAGTAGGCTGCTCAGGGGTCACTCCCCACCCAGTCATTCTTGATAAATGCCCCTTCCCAATTGATCAAAAGCAGAACTCCACCTGCTTAATCTTTCATTTTTATTAAATAGACTGCATAGCAAAGTAATGATTTTTGCCAACACTTGTGCAAACGAGTTTCCAATTTTCATTGGAAAGATAGATTTAGTTCTGAAGTTCATTTGATCCTGGATGCTGGTGGCTTTTTCAAAGTACAAAACTTCAGCTTCTTTAGTTTCCACCAAGTCATTGCCAATAACAGGGTTAGGATAGAAAAGTTTCTCAAATCTTCTTTTTTCTGTTTTTCCTTTCAACAATTGGCACCCAATGGCTGCCTTTCCTGTAATTACAGGATCATTGTAATACCATATTTTATTAAGGTCAGAGCATATCAACATCATGAAGGACAATCCTTGGAAGAACATTGATTGGCTTCAAGTATTCCCACGTCCTCACCGCCACAACCCAGCATCTTATAGAGCGGTAACACGGTTGTCTACAGGAACTGGTCCCATCTGACAACCATCATGGATTAATTTCTTGGGCAAGGTTCCCTTTCCAAATTAAGAATTGAATTAGCACTATTTCATCCTTATCCAAAAATGCTCTCAAGGCCTAGAAATGTCCTTTCTCTATACTGGAACAAGAGACCTCACAGCACAGGCATACAGTGAGCCTTCAGGAAGGCCTTTAGACCAGCGAGCAAAGTTTTGTGGTTGGGATTCCACTAAATGCCATGTTGGCGGGAAAAAACCCTATTTTCTCTTTGATCTCCAGCCAGCCAAAAACTCCTTAGTGCAACTCATTCTCTTCATTGTAATCACAGGCTGAGGATGAATATTTTAGGCTAGTTTTCCCTTTCTCCAATACATATGGTGCCTATTTATAACTGAGGCTTGACGAACTCTACCAATTACTTAAAGAACTTGTATTTAGGGCAAGACCAACTCAAAAATGTAAGTTCATTAGACACTGTAGATCTGTGTTATATTAGTCTGCTGTGAAATTAAATTTCAGTGCAAAAGTCTCTTGATACACTAATCAGCATTACTGGAATTGGAAAAATTCTGACCAGCAAATTACTTGTTGTAATTAGAAACTGATAAAATTCAGAGTTGTAATGTTGCTTACTTTTGTGAACTAAAAAAAAAAATATTTGGAGTAATGTGATCATTTGTTGCTCTACTAGTTTATCAGATTAGTCATGACACAGTAAACTGACATAGATAAACGAATATAGAGGATGTTGGCCCCCAGACTAATATTTAATCTCTCTAGGTCTCAGTCCTTTTTCATTTCTACATATTGAACCTTGCCAGCATATCTTTTTTATTAGGTACACATGCTGATGGGTCACAACCAACTCATAGATCATACATCGATGATCCTAGGGCACTGTATTATAGTAGTCTTCATTTATATATTCAGAGGGTCTGTATTATTATCAGTGTGGACACTCAGTATAGCAATGCACATTGCAACCACCCTGTGCTATGCTTGTCCACAGGACTCCACTCAGACTATTGAGTGCCTTCCTCTCCATCTTTTGACAATATGTTGGTACCTATGGAACCCACAAGCTGTTCATGGTGTCCACAGACTATCCATCCAATAGTCTTTGATTAAATGAATGAAATGTCAGTGTCAGTGGTCGTTGACTTGGGGGGGGGGGCACAGAGAAAGACAGAAAGAGAGGGGAAAGAGAAGGGATGAGGGAAAGAAAGAGGGAGAGAGAGAAAAAGTAAGAGAAAAAGAGATTGAGAGAGATTAAAATAAATATTTTATTTTATTGGGGGACACCCATGAATTCACCAGAGAGAGAGAGAGAGAGAGAGAGAGAGAGAGAGAGAGAGAGAGAGAGAGAGAGAGAGAGAGAGATTAATGTCCATTCTATGTGGCTGCTTATATTTGTGATTCTTTGTAAGCCAAAGCAGAAGAACATTCTGCCTCCATCCCCTTCAGGTATAAACAGCTTAATTTACCAAGTCATGACATCAACGGCCTTTACTCCTCAAGTAGATTTCTGCCAGTGTTTTTAGTTTATACTGAATATTTTACTTCCCTCAGGTTTATGTGAGATTTTAACTCACAGTCGGGCATTAGCTCTCTCTGAGTGCCTAGTACATGATCAGTAATTATTCGTATTTGAACTTTATCCAGGCTGGGTCAACCACATCGAAGCTCTTTTTTCATTTGGGTTTTAAAAATATCAAATGGATAGGTACTTGAGAGGCTGGCTCTTTAAAAAGAAAATCATAAAGTTAAATTCGTTTTAAATCTGTCATTCAGAGCGCACATATGAAAATTATGAAAGTTTTGATTTTCCCCATGTAGGTAATAAATAACATCTGTAATATTCCTCCTCACCTTTTTCTGATTAACTTTGTCTCTGCTATATTTTTCCTGGCACTTCTGTTTCATGTTGCAAGAGTTCTGACAAGAGGGGGAAGGATTCTTAGAAGTAGGATGGATCTTAGAGAAAGTCTATAGAAATTAGAACTAAGTCTCTAAATGAAAGACAGAACTGAGAGAAACTTGATGGAGCATTTAACATGGAGAAGAGACCTTCCCTGCTTATATTTCCACATTATATGGACTCAGACAGAATGGGCTGGAAAAAGGGATACTAGGTTGAGATCTTAACAGTTCTTGCATCCAGGGAAGACAACAGTTCTCCTTGGCTCACTGTAACAAATGCAGGTGCCACCCCCACCTCCTTTCCTTCTCCCTCCCACCCCATCCCACCTTCTGGCTTCTCCATGATCCCACCACTGTTTTAATGCTTTTGATTGCCTCCCAAGACCTTCTGGGTCTTTGCTATAATATGCTTGGCTCTGACATTTTTCCTCATATGTTCTTTGCATTTCTAGTGTAAAAATTTAAATTAATACATAATAATTTCAACATTATATTTTATAAGACTTATTAATAATCACTAGAAGTAACAAAATAAAACCACGTGACTTCCGGTCAAGATGGCGGCTTAGAGAAAGCTAAAGTTCAGATCTCCGGAAACCCTTCCCTACCGAATTCAAACTATATACTCCTAGGGCACCAAAATTCAAAACGAACAACAGCATAGATCCCAGGAATCCTCCTCCTGGACCTGGATCAAAAGGTACGCCCCCCCCCCTAAAAGCCAGAACCCGAGATCACTCGGACCTAAGGGGTAGGCAGAAGGAAGGTCCCAGGACCCATCCCCCCCAACCCAGAGCGCTGAGTCCAAGGCAGCAGAGGGAACCTCAGAGCCTCAGGGTCGGCTATTCTGAAGGCCTCTTCCTGAAAACAACCTGACTCAGACGAGGGGGCACCCAACACAGACAGCAGGGAAGCATAGAGAGACGGGGGGAGCCTGTAACCCCCGGGCTAGATCCTTCCATCCGAGTCTCACCAGGGCATACTCAGTTCAACCCAGGGAAAGCTAATCCTATCAGGAGCCCTTGGAGCTCCGGGAAGCCGCGGCCCCTACCCCCTCAGAGTGCTGGGTCTTCTGGCCGGCAAAGGCATTAAAACAACTCTTGGAGAGTGCCGAGCCAGGCTCAGAGCGTGGAAATAAGGCAACGGAGAAGCATTGGGAGGGAACTGAGGAGGGCAGTAATACAGAAACACCAGCAATTCCTTGCTTCCCCTGGAAGACAGAACAACAACTGCATAGAACAGACAATTTGCCTAGGGCTAAAACCTCTGAACCCCAGACAGAGATAAGAAAAGCTAGTCCTCCCCACTCAGATAGAGATGGCAAACTCCACAGAGCACAAAAGGCTCAAAATTCAAAGAAAAACAAGAAGAAGGGGGCAACTTTGGACACATTTTATGGAGCAAAAATACAAAATACAGAGGAGATGGAAGAGGAAACACGAGCAAATGCTCTGAAAACTTCCAAAGGAAAGGGAAACTCTCCACAAACCCATGAAGAATCTGAATCAGAAAGGATCAAAAAGATGGAAGCCTTCTGGGAGGAAAAGTGGGAAATAATGCAAAAGAAATTCATGCATCTACAAAACCAGTTTGACCAAAGTGAAAAGGAAAACCAGGCTTTAAAGGTCAGAATTAGGCAACTCGAAGACAATGAGCAAGAATTAATAAAGCAAAGCCAAAAGACCAAGAAATTAGAAGAGAACATAAAATATCTCACTGACAAGGTCATAGACTTGGAAAATAGAGGGAGAAGAGACAATTTAAGAATAATTGGACTACCAGAAAAGCCAGAAATAAACAGCAAACTCGACATCGTAATACAAGATATAATCAAAGAAAATTGCCCAGAGATCCTAGAACAAGAGGGCAATACAGACACTGAAAGAGTTCACAGAACACCCTCTACACTAAATCCCCAAAAGACAACTCCCAGGAATGTAATTGCTAAATTCCAAAGCTTTCAAGCAAAAGACTTTAAAACCAAGCAAGACATAGAAAGAATCACAAAATTTAAAATAAGTAATTTCGACTACATCAAATTAAGGAGGTTTTGTACAAACAAAACCAATGTAACTAAAGTCAGAGGGGAAACAACAAATTGGGAGGAAGTCTTTGTGGAAACCTCTGACAAAGGTTTAATTACTCAAATTTATGAAGAGCTAAATCAATTGTACAGGGGACCAGGCCATTCTCCAATTGATGGATGGGCGGGGGACATGGATAGGCAGTTTTCAGATAAAGAAATCAAAACTATTGATAAGCACATGAAGAAGTGTTCTGAATCTCTTATAATCGGAGAGATGCAAATCAGAACAGCTCTGAGGTATCACCTCACACCTAGCAGATTGGCTAACATGATAGCAAAGGAGGGTAATGAATGCTGGAGGGGATGTGGCAAAGTCAGGACATTAATTCATTGCTGGTGGAGTTGTGAACTGATCCAACCATTATGGACGGCAATTTGGAACTATGCCCAAAGGGCGATAAAAGACTGTCTGCCCTTTGATCCAGCCATAGCACTGCTGGGTTTGTACCCCAAAGAGATAATAAGGAAAAAGACTTGTACAAGAATATTCATAGCTGCGCTCTTTGTGGTGGCCAAAAATTGGAAAATGAGGGGATGCCCTTCAATTGGGGAATGGTTGAATAAATTGTGGTATATGTTGGGGATGGAATACTATTGTGCTAAGAGGAATAATAAAGTGGAGGAATTCCATGGAGACTGGAGTGACCTCCAGGAAGTGATGCAGAGCGAGAGGAGCAGAACCAGGAAAACATTGTACACAGAGACTAATACACTGTGCTATAATCGAACCTAGTGGACTTCTCCATTGGTGGCGGTGTAATGTCCCTGAACAATCTTCAGGGATCTAGGAGAAAAAACACTGTTCATGAGCAGAGGACAAACTGTGGGAGTGGAAACGCCGAGGAAGGGCAGCTGCCTGACTGCAGTGGTTGAGGGGACATGGCAGAGGAGAGACTCTAGGCGAACACTCTAATGCAAATACTAACAATATGACAATGGGTTCGAATCAAGAACACATGTGATGCCCAGTGGAATCACGCGTCGGCTGTGGGGGTAGAGGGGGAGGAGAGGAAAATGATCTTTGTCTTTAATGAATAGTGCTTGGAAATGATCAAGTGAAATAATATAAAATTAAAAAAAAATAAAAGAATATTCATGGCTGTGCTCTTTGTGGTGGCCAAGAGTTGGAAAATGAGGGGATGCCCTTCAATTGGGGAATGGCTGAACAAACTGTGGTATATGTTGGTGATGGAATACTATTGTGCTCAAAGGAATAATAAAGCGGAGGAATTCCATGGAGTCTGGAACGACCTCCAGGAAGTGATGCAGAGCGAAAGGAGCAGAACCAGGAGAACATTGTACACAGAGACTGACACATTGTGGTACAAGAGAACGTAATGGACTTCTCCAGTAATGGTTTTACAATGTCCCTGAACAATGTGCAGGGATCTAGGAGAAAAACACTATCCACAAGCAGAGGATAAACTGTGAGAGTAAAAACACTGAAGAAAAGCAACTGCTTGACTACAGGGGTGGAGGGGATATGACTGAGGAGAGACTCTAAATGAACACTCTAGAGCAAATACCAACAACACGGAAATGGGTTCGAGTCAAGAAAACATGTGATACCCAGTGGAATCATGCGCCGGCTATGGGAGCGGTGGGGGGTGGGGCAGGGAAGGGAAGAAAATGATTTTTTTTTCCAATGAATAATGTTTGGAAATGACCAAATAAAATAATGTTAAAAAAAAATAAAATCACGTGCCCATGGCTGCCCTACCTGTTCAAACAGCCTGCTCCACCAGGAAGGAGAGATACCTAAACACGGAACTCCACCCATGTCAGCACGTAAAGACAGGAAGTGAGTGGAATCCTGGATTATGAAATTCAAAGGTACCAGATTTCTCGATTTACTAGCTAGCTTTCCTTACCTGGGATATAATGGAATTATGTAGCTTCAAAAATCTCTTTTGAGAAACAGCAATAGTATAATGGATAAAAACTCTGGCTATGACTTTGGAAGAAGAAGGGTTAGGTTTGAAGCTTAACTCCGCTGCTGTGTGATCGTGGGCAAGTGAGTAAATTTTATTGGAGATAATGCCTAACTTGTCTGCCTTGGGGACTCAAATACATTAGTCTGTGAGGTAAAATATGATTATTACCGTTTTTTTGCTACTGTCACTGATTATACCAATGGGTATAGGAAGAACATGGAATAGTTATTTTTTATAAGGCTTTAAGTTTCATCAATCAATCATAAAGCATTTATTAAACACCTACTATGTACTAAGTGTTGGGGAGTCTAATGGTAAATTCCTTCCTCACAACAACCCTGAGAACCAGATTGTCCCAAAATAGAAGCCCTTTATTATTCTCAAAACCTCATTTTAGCCAATGTTTTAAACTCCTTTCATGACCAAAACTTTATCAGTTACTACTAAGGCATGAAGTTAATCATTGCTTTGAAAATCTCTGTCTCTGTCTCTCTCTCTGTCTCTGTCTCTCTGTCTCTCTCTCTTACACATACACATATTGCCCAGCCTTTAAAAATGTGCTCTTGAGGAAATGGCCAGATTGGGATTGAAAGTAAAAGCAGAGCTATATAATATTCCCTCTGAATAATCATAAAATTTCCTTCCTCTCTTCTACCTTCTCCTCCCCCAGCCTTTCCCTTGCTCCCCACTTGTCACCTTCCTCCCCCTTCCTGCTTTTTCTTCTCCCCTATGTTAGTTTTCTTTCTTCTGCCTTCAGGCTCTTCTTCTTGGCTCCTTTTTTCCAGCGTGGGTTCAGAAAAGGATACAGCATCTGCCACCTCGCAATGAGAGTGGAAGGAAAGAGCTGGCCCATATAGTCCTTTCATTGGCTGCATGAGGCAGCTATCTCGCCTAGCAAACTTGTATGTCACATTTTCTTTCATTTCACATATGGAGAGCTAGAAACATGTAGGTTCAACATGCTCCTCCTTCTCTCTCCAGAAATGGTATGCAAATGTGAATCTTACTTTTCAGCCAAAAGTCGTAGCATTTTTTCAAAATGCTCATAGAGCTGGTAACAGGAGGCAAGTCCATTAAATTAATGGCAAGTAAATTTAGAAGACATTAAAGTGTGTCCTGTTTATCCAATACACAGTCTGCCTGAGAAAATGAGCCATGACTGACTTTAGTACTTTGGTTAGACATTTCCGAAATCCCAAAGAACTCATTATACTAAAGCTGGAATAGTAGCACGAACCAAATGTGTTGCTTGAGAATTTGTGGAGCCAAGACACAATGATGAGGCCACAAGAAGACTCTCATCGCACCAAACAAAAACTCTTCCATTTACCTTCTCCTTTAATTCATCTCTGCTTTGTCCTTTACCTCCTCTCCCAGGCAGGATGCAGTATGCAGTCAACTAAAAAGATCTTTCAACTCAATTGAATAAAGATTTGTCAAGCGTCTACTATGTGCCAAGCTCTGTATTAGATACCGGAGATATAAAGGCAAAAATGAAACTGGCCCTGCCCTCAAGGAGATGATATTCTAAATATATACATGATATATAAATGCATGCATGATAGGCATCAAGAAAATACCAAGTTATTTTGAGATAAAGAGAAAATACCCTAATAACTGGAGGACATCATGAAAGTGTCTTTGTTTGTTTTGTTTGTTTTTTTTCCATAATATTTTTCCCAATTACATGTTTGAAAGGCCTCTTGTAGGAGAGGTTAATTGAGCTGAACCTTGAAGGAATTTAGGGTTCCTAAGAAGTGGGAGTAAGAAGGAAGAGCATTCAGACATGGGAAACAGTCTTTTGATAAGCAGGACTATAAAATTTGCTAACCATGAAGTTATTGGAGCTAATGGATATTAAATTTATATATGTACATATAATATATAAGTTAATATATAAACTTATATATTAATTTATATATTATAGATAATATATATTATATATAATAAATATAATAATAACTATATTATAATGTATAATATATTTATAAATAATAATATAATATATAAAATATAAAAATAAAATAAAATATATATTATATAAGTTAATATATAAATTTATATAATTTATAATATATAGTATATATATTATATATACTATATATATATATACTGGGGGTGAATGGGGTGCTCCAGGAGGGGTAGTATCTCTGGTATGGAGGGCTCGTCGTGCCCTCCTAGGGCAGCTCTCCAGCCTCTGACCCCCACCTGACACCCAGCTCTCACTTATGGCTCCCAGTAGCTGCTAACATGTGGCAGGGGCCACACCCAGGGCAACGGCTTTGACAGGCTGGCTAAACCTTGTGAGGGTAGCCATCGGGTCAGCAACCCCTGGTGAACCAGGGCTTTGCTCACCCAGCATGTGAAGACTGCTTCGACTGAACAGACGGAAGAAACCAATAAGAAGGTTCAATGGCTGAGAGGGCGATGCAGCAAAGCACTGTGGAGTGCTCAGGGCGTGTTGGAGCACAGAGGGCAACACGGTCATCCAATGCAGCTGAGGAAGTCTCCAGACGTAACAATTTTTCGTGCCACTGGACCCAGGCTTCCAACGCCGAGAGAGTGGGACTGTCTCTGTGTATCGGCTTTTCCACTTAAATCTCCTTCATGCACAAGTGTCTTTGTGCACACTCATCTATCCTAACCCTGTCCACCCTCTTCAAGACCTGCGGCGATGGGGGAGTGGCGACGCAACAGGTAGAGGTGACCACTGGCAGTTGTAGTCACGATCCTGCACGTAGGCGGCCCACGGACCAGTGGTCGCTCGGCCCTGTAGGCAGCAGGGACGTTCAGCAGCATCCTGGGTGACTGAGCAGCCCTCTCTAGGACAGCACTGCTCACCCTAATCAAGGGAGGGGACTAGAAAAGGTGTCCCAAACATTGCCTGCCCTACAAACACCCAGTCAGCACACTGCGGCTGGCGGGTCATCCCTTTAAGCGGTCAAAACCAAAGAAAAAATACAAAGAAACTCCTACTAGGAGCATGGAACATCAGAACATTACGTGATAGAGAGAATACCCCAAGACCTGAGAGAAGAACAGCTCTAATCGGTAAAGAACTGGCGCGATATTACATCGCCATTGCAGCCTTAAGTGAAACACGCTTACCAGAAGAGGGATCACTCAGCGAACCCACCACTGGATACACCTTCTTCTGGAAAGGCAGAGCCTCAAATGAAGACAGAATCCACGGGGTTGGCCTGGCTATCAAGACCAGTTTGCTCAAACAGCTGCCAGACTTGCCTGTGGGCATTAGCGAATGGCTCATGAAGATCCTTTTGCTTCTCAGCAAAGACCGGTATGCCACAATCATCAGCGCATATGCCCCAACAATGACCAGCACAGAGGAGACCATCGAGCAGTTCTACTCTGACCTGAGTGCCGTCCTGCACTCAGTACCCACAACTGACAAGCTGATACTACTGGGAGACTTCAACACCCGCATTGGCCAGGACCATGAAAGATGGAAAGGAGTGCTTGGCAAACACGGCGTAGGCAAAATGAACAACAATGGCCTACTGCTACCCAGCAAATGCTCAGAGTTCGAACTCACCATCATGAACACTATGTTCAGAATGGCGAACAAATATAAAACAAAGTGGATGTACCCACGATCAAAACAGTGGCATCTCACTGACTACATCATTGTAAGCCGGCGAGACATCCAGGATGTAAAGATCACCAGAGCCATGAGAGGAGCTGAATGCTGGACAGACCACCGATTGGTTAGAGCGACTCTTCAAATGCTCATTGCGCCTCACCATCCAAAACGCGCCCAGACAGTTCGCACATTTTACAATGTGAGTCGTCTTAGAGATCCATCTTATTTGCAAACATTCCAGTCCTGCCTGGACGACAAGCTGTCTGCCAAGGGAATGGAAACAGTTCAGAGACGCAGTGAAGGAAACATCAAAGGCAGTCCTAGGCCCCAAACAACGCAACCACCAGGACTGGTTCGACCAGAACAACACTGCTATTGAAGACCTATTGAGCAAGAAGAACAAAGCCTTTATGGAGTGGCAAAATAACCCAAACTCTGCTCCTAAAAAGGACAGATTCAAGTCTCTCCAAGTCATGGTGCAGTGTGAGATCAGGAAGATGCAAGACTGATGGTGGGAAAAAAGGCAGAAGAAATCCAGCGCTTTGCTGATACGAAAAACTACAAACAATTTTTCAGTGCCCTCAAGACTGTCTATGGGCCATTAAAACCCACCACCACTCCCTTGATATCCTCTGATGGTGACACTCTTATAAAAGATAAAAAAGGCATCAGCAACAGGTGGAAAGAACACTTCAGTCAGCTTTTCAACTGACCCTCTTCAGTCGACCAAAGTGCCCTTGACCAGATCCCCCAGAACCACACCATTGAACAACTTGATGTCCCTCCTTCAATAGAGGAAGTCCAAAAAGCCATTAAACAAATGAGTGCAGGCAAGGCACCCGGTAAAGACGGGATCCCAACCGAGGTGTACAAGGCCTTAAATGGAAAGGCGCTCCCGGTGTTCCACATAGTGCTTCCCAGCATATGGGAAGAAGACATGCCCCCAGAACTCAGAGATGCCTCCATCGTAGCCCTATACAAGAACAAAGGCTCACGAGCAGCATACAGAGGCATCACACTACTCTCCACAGCTGGAAAGATCCTCACCCGTGTTATACTCAACAGACTCCTGTCATCTGTTTCAGAGCAGAACCTGCCTGAATCACAATGTGGCTTCCGACCAGATCGCAGCACCATCAACATGGTCTTCACAGTGAGTCAAATGCAGGAAAAATGCCTTGAGCAGAATCTGAGTCTCTACATTGTCTTCATAGATCTGACAAAGGCGTTCGACACAGTGAACAGGGATGCATTGTGGGTGATCCTCAGCAAGCTCGGTTGCCCAGCAAAATTCGTCAAACTGATCCAGTTCTTTCATGTCAACATGACAGGGGAGGTCCTATCTGGTGGAGAGACTTCTGATCGCTTCAACATCTCCAATGGCGTGAAACAAGGCTGCGTACCTTGCTCCGGTACTATTCAACCTATACTTCACCCAAGTATTACGACATGCTGTGATGGATCTAGGCCTGGGCGTCTACATCAAATACCGACTGGATGGCTCACTATTCGACCTTTGCCGCCTGACTGCAAAAACAAAGACAACAGAGAGACTCATCCTGGAAGCTCTCTTTGCAGATGACTGTGCTCTCATGGTCCACCAAGAAAATCATCTCCAAACCATTGTGGACAGGTTCTCCACCGCAACAAAACTGTTTGGCCTGACTATCAGCCTCAGCAAAACAGAGGTGCTGTTCCAACCTGCACCAGGGAGGCCAACGAACCAGCCGTGCATTACAATCGATGGCACGCAGCTTTCTAACGTCAACACTTTCAAGTACCTGGGCAGCACCATCACCAACGATGGGTCCTTAGACCATGAGATTAATGCCAGGATCCAAAAGGCCAGCCAGGAACTCGGGTGGCTGCACTGCAAAGTCCTCCAACACAGCGGTGTAAGCACTGCGATGAAGCTCAAAGTGTATAACACAGTGATCCTCAGCTCGCTCCTGTACGGTGTGAGACATGGACACTGTACTGGAAGCACATGAAACAGCTGGAGCAATTCCACCAACGCTCTCTCCGGTCAATTATGAGGATCCGATGGCAGGACCAAATCACCAATCAGGAAGTCCTCGACAGAGCCAACTCCACCAGCATCGAAGTCCTGGTCCTCAAAACCCAGCTACGATGGTCTGGACACGTCATCTGCATGGACCCACAGCGAATACCAAGACAGGTATTCTATGGTGAACTGTCAGCTGGACTCAGGAAACAAGGCCGACCAAAGAGAAGATTCAAGGATCAGCTCAAGTCCAACTTGAAGTGGGCTGGCATCACACCAAAGCAACTAGAACTCGCTGCCTCTGACAGAAGCAGCTGGTGAGCCCACATTAACCATGGCGCCGCCACCTTTGAAGATGAACGACGTCGACGTCTTGCCGCTGCGCGTGAACACCGACACCAGGCCACAACCGCACCTCCCGTAACAACTGGCGCCCCATGCCCCATGTGCCACAAACTCTGCGCCTCAGCCTTTGGACTCCAAAGCCACATGAGGGTACATCAATAGATGATAATGCACAAAGATAATAGTCATTCTCGGTCACCGAGAGACTACCACTACTACTATAGTATATATTATAATAATATATAAATATGTCAAGTTAATATATATTATATAATAATATATATTAACTTGACATTAAAATGCTAATATCTCTGAAAGGGATCTCTTCTGCCTTCAACTCTTCCTTTGTTAGGCGGAGACATGACAATAATCCCCAAATTTTTGAAGAACTGCCTTCTGGGCTGGAGAGTAAACATATTCTTTATAGATCCCAGAGGAAAACTGGGACTAATGGGTGAAAATTTCAGGGAATTAGATTTTGGCTTCATAGAATGAAGAACTTTCTAATAATTAGAATTATGTAATATAATGAGCTGTTCCATCACTGAAATTATTCAAGCAGAGTCTGGATGTCAATTCTTTAAAGCTATTATAGAAGGAATTTCTGAACAAGGGAGGTTTTACTGAATAATCTCTAAAGTCCCCTCCATCTATTAATAGTCTATGATTCTCTTTTTTAGTTACCTTATTTATATGTAACAAACAATAACATCATACATATAATTTTTTATAAATATATAATAAATATGCATATCCAAGGGAAACAAACTCTCACATTAGCCATGTCTAAAAAATCTGCGTCTTGTTCTTTTCCCTCTCAACCCTCCCCCCAAAAGCAAGTTTTAATATAGGTTTTATATAGAGAGATATATATTATCACATAATATATATTTTCCAGTCTGTCATGTTGTGAACCATATTGCTTACATTATGGAAAAATTGATGGGGGAAATAAAGAATTATAGGTTTCAATCTGCTTTCAGACTCTGTCTGGTCCTTCTATGATGGCAGAAATCCTTTTTTCTTTTTTGTCCTAAGTCCCTTTGGAGTTGTTTTGGATCCTTGCCTTGTAGATTATAGTTAAGGCATTCACAGATGATCATACATTATTGTGGTTATTGTGTACAACGTTCTATTGCTTCTGCTCATTTCACTTTGCATCACTTCATAGAATTCTTTCCGTGTGTGTGTGTGTGTGTGTGTGTGTGTGTGATTGTCTTGTTTGTCATTTCCTACAGCACAACAGTATTCCATCACTATCTTATTCCACACGTTGTTCAGTCATTTCCCAGCTGAAGGACATCCCTTCAGTTTCTGGTTCTTTGACACCACAAAAAAGGACAGCTATAAATATTTCACAATATTTCACAAGAGTTTCTTTTCCTTTTTCTTTGATCACCTTAAGAAATAATCTAAGATTGGAATTACTAGGTCAAAAAGTGTAAATAGTTTTATAACTCTGAGTATAATTCCAAATGGCTCTCCTGATATCTGCTTCTCCCTCTTGCTCTAAAATGCTCGTCTAGGATTTATGTCCTGCCAGCTGTAACCATTCAAATGTATGCATTTATGTTCTACCACTTTAGACCCACTTTTTTTCCAGGACGAGAACAGCTTTATTTTAATATAGAAAACAAAAGTGTGTGTGTGTGTGTGTGTGTGTGTGTGTGTGTGTGTGTGCGCGTGTGTGTGTGTGCTTGTGTGCTTGTGTCACGGGGCGTTTCTCCATTCCCAACCCTTTCTCATGTCTTCTTTATAATCTAAACTACATCCCACCTGCTGAAACAAGTGTGCTGTGCAATGCTAAGAAGGTTAGATGACATTCTGGGAAAGATGAGGGGGTTTCCAGCCAGGCCTGGGGGCTTCACACCCGGGTGAGGGTTGTAACCTTCAATCAGGAAGTTGTCAAAGATTTCCACTTTCTGAAGAATTTTGAGCTTGGGGAAAGGTCTTTGCTCTCATGGAAGCTGAATTTTTAGGGACTCAATATGATTCACATATACATGAGCATCTCCCAGAGAAGGTACAAAGTCACCTGGCTTCAGGCCCGTGGTGTGAGTGATCATGTAGGTGAGCAGGAAGTAACTGGCAATGCTGAGTGGCACCCCGATGCCCATATCTCCAGATTGCTGGTATAGTTGACAGGAAAGCTCTCCGTTCACTACGTAGAACGGACAGAGAGCTGGCATGGAGGCAAGGCCATGAGAGGAAGATCTTTTGGATTCTAAGCGCACATAATGATCCTTCTGTCATCAGGGTTGGTTTTGATTTTGTCAGTGACTTTGTAGCTGATCCACTCCTTGCCCAGAATAATCTGTGTTCATCTCTCTGTATTCTGCCCCAAAATGTCTCCACTGGAAGCCATACCCTGTCCCAAATCTCCTTCTTCTCTGTGAGTGAAGCCCAAGTTGTCCAAAAACTCACACAACCCATTGGCATCTACATTGGAGGAATGGTTTGTGGGGTAAAGGAAACAGGATCTAGCAGAGAGACAGCTGATGTTTAGGGTTGGCTCCAAGAGACGAGAGGGAGTTTGAAGATTTTCCCCCTTCGCCCTTCCCTCCTGCTGCTCTCTCAGATTTACTCTCGTCCCTCTTTGTCTCTCTTCCAATACTCGAGATTTAAATATTTCTTCCTAGGAAGATGCCTCCTCCTTGAAGCTGTTCACTCACACTTGATTCAAGGCTTGGGGAAAAGATAACTACTTTAATATCAATTAGTTCAATCAGGGTAATACAAAGGAATGGATGGCAGGGAGAGAATGGGAAAGGATAGTGGGGAAAAAGGGGGTTCTTATCTCTATCTAAACCCTTTTTCCTCTCTCCTCGAGTTTGGGGGGCAACTAGGGCTTTGGCAGCCTGAGCCCCCTGAGAGATAGTCAGGTTGTCTGACCCTGGTCTCTCAGCCACAGTTCAGACTCAGAGCACCAGGAGTTGAGATAAAGACTGACAGATTCAAAATGCCTTTCTCAGATTTCTCCTCAATAGACTTTTCAATTGAGAAATGTTGGGGGGAAGGATTTCCAGTCACAAGCAGGAAAAAGTTGGATAACCCTCAGGAGAAAATCTTATCCATCCCTCCCTCTTCAGCTTCTCCAGACTAAGAGACGAACTGCTCTTCAGAAGGGAACCTTCTGCTCCTCAAGATTCCAGCCTCCTGGGGCCCCTCCACCACTGAAGTGATCAGATCCACACACTCTTCAGCCTGGCACTTTTTCTTTAGTGCTAGCCTCTGTCACGCATCCCAGATCTTCACCCCCTTGGCAGAGAGCTCCTTACCATTTGTGCAACCCCTTGTAAACCAGAGCAGTTCCTCCCCGACACCCTTCCAGAACACATGCTTGGTTGTCAGCAAAGGAAATTCACCTCGCAGATTGTAGCAGGCAGACAGGGTGCCAGTGCCTGAGGGGTCCTTCTTCTTGGAGCCATACTGGATGGTGTGCACAATCTGCTGCAGATACTGCTTCTCCCCATGCATCTGGAGTGGGGGGCTGGGGTTGGGGCTGGGGTCGCTCTCCAGGCTGGTGACAGATGCAGAGGTGGCTGTGGCCGCATCATTCTGGGTCTTGGCTCCTGCTTCTGGGACCAGCTGGCTCTGCAGCATGGAATCTACGGTGGGCATAGCTGCAGCGCAGAATAAAAGACCTAGTGAAAGAAGAGAGACTAGACTAGATCCACTTTTAATCACATCTTTTCAAACTGTCTAATCCTGTCTGCAAGAATCTGTGCTAGGGAGCAAGTCTAGGAAAGAAGGCAAAGGGAATTGGATCTGGTCTTGAATGCAACTATGGCAGAAGTTAAGTACACAAAGGTCCCAAGCCTGAAGCCAGAGATGTAGTCAGAGGTACAAACAAGGATCAAATTCAAATAAACAGAATCAGGGAGAGCTGAGGTTAGAGGCAGAGTCGGAGGTGAAGAACCATCTGTCATAAAGCCAACTAAAGCAAAGAATCGCCCCAGGCTGCTGCTACAAAGAGGCAGACATTTTCAGAAATGGCCAATGTGTTGATTTGTTTTACTTAATTATATTTACTTATTACAAGCAAGGGCTTCTAGGAGGGTTTGGGTAGGGTTGTTGGGAAGCAAGAGTGAAGCAGGAATAAAAATAACATTTGTGAAGTATCTAAAAAACAACAAAAGAATAGAAAGTCCATGACACAAATAAGCAAAAACAGCTAGATGCCAAAGTAGATTGGTTGCTGGACATGGAGCACAGATCTGAGTTCAAATCTGGCCTCAGATGTTTGCTAACTGTGTGGCCCTAGGCAAGCCACTTAACCACTGTCTGCCTCGGTTTCCTCATCTGTAAAATGAGTATAATAATAATACCTACCTCACAAGGCTAAGGTAAAGATAGTCAGATAATAATATGTATAAAGTACTTGAAAACTTTAAAAGGCTTTGTAAATGTTAACTATTACTACTACTGCCATATTAAATTGAATATATTTGTTGGGAGGATCTGGGTCAGTTATGACCTCAGACACTTCTTAGCTGTGTGACCCTGGGCATGTCACTTCACTCTGATTGCCTAGCCTTTGCTACTCATCTGTATTAGAATTGATACTAAGACAGAAAGTAAGGATTGTTTTTTTTAATTATTATATTTTTTGTGTGACCCTGGGCAAGTCACTTAGCCCTCATTGCCTAGCCCTTTCTGCTCTTCTGCTTTAGAACCAATACACAGTATTGATTCTAAGACAGAAGGTAAGGGTTTAAAAAATTTATTGTATTTTTTATAAACCAAAACAAATTCACAGCTTTCTACTTAATCCGCTTTTTGAATTTGGCTATTATGAAATATTTATGCTTTTAAGTTTATAATAAAAAAGAAATTATAAAAGAAAAGACTAGAGGTATGGGAAGGAATACAAAAGAAATGGTCACAAAAGCCAAAGAGGTCAGCTGTTTACACGGTCCATTAATATGGGCATCTGTAATGACATAGTTCACTGTATTTCAATTCTGTAGTTAATAAGTCATGGTATTTTGGGGTTAGAAATGCTATATATGTGGCTGTAGTTGCTCAGTTTGCCATATTCTCCCTCCCTGGAAAAAATGTCAGTAAGAGAGCTCACTGAATGTTGGGGTTCTGGGATCAGTACTTTGTGGGAAGCTATTTTTATAGTAAAAAGTTGTATTTTTAGGATTGCTGATTTTTCCAAAATACCAAAAAGAAAAATCAAGATAAAAATGAATGCATTCACATCTGGACAGGCAAGAAGTTACACATGGTCTTTACCACACACTGAGAGGAGAATGTTACCCATTGCCTTTGCCCACATTTATATAAAAATGGGGATGGACCATGATTTGATCCACATGTGCATTGTGGGAATGTGTGAATTCAGCCTGAGTACCCTGTCATGGAAGATGGTCATAAAGCTTTGAGGTCCCTTGCTATTGTTAATGCACTCCAGCTGGACCAATAGTCTCATTAATTGGAACTCGACTAATTAAAATGTTTTCATAATTTGACATGTCACTTGGACTGCCTGGGCTCTTTATACCATCTATGATCTATGAAGAAACAGCAGATTCATAGCATAAATAGGATTGCACTGGGATACTTTCAACCCAATGAAGAAAGAAAACTTTTTAAGGACTTCTGACTTCAGCATATAATTTGAGAAAGGATACCATTAATGAGTCTTATCTATTTAGTAAGGTAGAGTTTATGGGACCTCTGCTCAGAAATGCTTGACTAACGAACACTTCATTTAAGTTTCTGTATCTTGTTGAAAAATAAAATTATATATTTTTTGAAAATTTTATTTAATTAGTCAATTTAGAACATTATTCCTTGGTTACGGGAATCATATTCTTTCCCTCCCCTTTCCCCACTCCTTCTGGTAGCCAACACTCAATTCCACTGGGTTTTACATGTGTATAAGACGCTATTTCTATGTTGTTGATGTTTGCAATAGGGTAATCATTTAGAGTCTATATCCCCAATCATATCTCCTCGACCCATGTGATCAAACAGTTGTTTTTCTTCTGTGTTTCTACTCCCACAGTTTTCCCTCTGAATGTGGATAGTGTTCTTTCTCATAGATCCCTTCGAGTTGTTCAGGATAACTGCATTGCCACTAATGGAGAAGTCCATTACATTCGATTGTACCACAGTGTATCAGTCTCTGTGTACAGTGTTATCCTGGTTCTGCTCCTTTCGCTCTGCATCACTTCCTGGAGGTTGTTCCAATTCACGTGGAATTCCTCCACTTTATTATTCCCTTTAACACAATAGTATTCCATCACCAACATGTACCACAATTTGTTCAGCCATTCCCCAGTTGAAGGGCGTCCCCTCATTTTCCAATTTTTGCCACCACAAAGAGCGCAGCTATGAATATTCTTGTACAAATCTTTTTCCTTATTACTCTTTGGGGTACAAACCCAGCAGTGCTATGGCTGGATCAAAGGGCAGACAGTCTTTTATCACCCTCTGGGCATAGTTCCAAATTGCCCTCCAGAATGGTTGGATCAATTCATAACTCCACCAGCAATGAATTAATGTCCCTACTTTGCCACATCCCCTCCAGCATTCATTACTTTCCTTTGCTGTCATGTTAGCCAATCTGCTAGGTGTGAGGTGATATCTCAGAGTTGTTTTGATTTGCATTTCTCTCATCATAAGAGATTTAGAACACTTTTTCATGTGCTTATTAATTTCTTTCTCTGAAATTGCCTATTCATGTCCCTTGCCCATTTATCAATTGGAGAATGGCTTGGTATTTTGTAAAATTGGTTTAGCTCTTTAAAAATTTGAGCAATTAGACCTTTTTCAGACGTTTTTGTTAGACAGAATTTTTCCCAATTGGTTTCTTCTCTTCTGATTTTGGTTGCATTGGTTTTGTTTGTACAAAACCTTTTTTAATTTAATGTAATCAACATTATTTATTTTACATTTTGTTATTTTTTTCTAACTCTTGCTTGGTCTTAAAATCTTTCCTTTCCCAAAGATCTGACATGTATACTATTCTATGTTCACCTAATTTACTTATAGTTTCCTTCTTTATATTCAAGTCATTCACTCATTCTGAGTTTATCTTGGTGTAGGGTGTGAGATATTTATCCAAACCTAATCTCTCCCAACTGTCCTCCCATTTTCCCAGTAATTTTTATCAAATAGTGGATTTTTGTCTCAAAAGCTGGGATCTTTGGGTTTATCATATTTGAGGTCACTTACCCCAAGTCTATATCATTGATCCTCCTTTCTGTCTCTTAGCCAGTCCCATATTATTTTGATGGCCGCTGCTTTATAGTATAGTTTGAGATCTGGGACTGCAAGGCGCCACCTTCTTTCACATTTTTTTCATTGTTTCCCTGGATATCCTTGATCTTTTGTTCTTCCAAATGAATTTTGTTGTGGTTTTTTTCTAATTCAGTAAAAAAGTTTCTTGATAGTTTGATGGGTATGGCACTGAATAAGTAAATTACTTTGGGTAGGATTGTCATTTTTATTACATTAGCTCATCCTACCCATGAGCAATAGATGTTTTTCCAATTGTTTAGATCTAGTTTTAATTGTGTTGAGAGTGTTTTGTAGTTGTGTTCATATAGTTCCTGTTTTTGTCTGGGCAGATAGATTCCTAAGTATTTTATATTGTCTAGGATGATTTTAAATCAAATTTCTCTTTCTAATACTTGCTGTTGAGATGTGTTGGAAATATATAAAAATGCTGATAACTTATGTGCTTTTATTTTGTATCCTGCAATTTTGCTAAAGTTGTTGATTGTTTCTACTAGCTTTTTAGTTGATTCTCTAGGATTCTTTAAGTAGACCATCATATCATCTGCAAAGAGTGATAGCTTGGTCTCCTCATTGCCTATTTTAATAACTTAAATTTCTTTTTATTCTCCAATTGCTACTGCTAGTGTTTCTAGTGTGATGTTAAATAATAGTGGTGATAATGAGCATCCTTGTTTCACTCCTGATCTTATTAGGAAGGTTTCTAATTTATCCCCATTGCAGATGATGTTTGCTGATGGGTTTAGATATATACTGTTTATTATTTTTAGGAAAGGCCTTTCTATTCCTTTGCTTTCTAGTATTTTCAGTAGGAATGAGTGTTGTATTTTGTTAAAGGCTTTTTCTGCTTCTATTGAAATAATTATGTGATTTTTGTCTGTTTGCTTGTTAATATGGTCAATTATGTGGATGGTTTTCCTAATATTGAACCATTCTTGCATTCCTGGTATAAATCCCACCTGGTCCTAATGAATAACCCTGGTGATCAGTTGCTGGAGTCTTTTTGCTAGTATTCTATTTAAGATTTTTGCATTTATGTTGATTAAGGGGATTGGTCTCTAGTTTTCTTTTTTCTGTTTTTGACCTGCTGGGCTTTGGAATCAGTACCATATTTGTGTCATAGAATGAATTTGGTAGGAGTCCTTCTTTGCTTATTCTGTCAAATAGTTTGTATAATATTGGGATTAGTTGTTCTTTGAATGTTTGATAGAATTCGTTTTTTAATCCATCTAGACCTGGGGATTTTTTTCTTAGGAAGTCCTTTGATGGCCTGTTCAATTTCTTTTTCTGATATGGGGTTATTTATGTATTCTATTTCTTCTTCTGTTAATCTAGGCAATTTATATTTTTGTAAATATTCATCCATATCACCTAGATTGCCATGTAATTGGACATAATAATTTCTAATGATTGCCTTAATTTCCTCATCATTAGAGGTGAGGTGTCCCTTTTCATCTTTAATATTGTTAATTTGCTTTTCTTCTTTCCATTTTTTAATTAGATTGGCCAGTATTTTGTCTATTTTATTTGTTTTTTCAAAGTACCAACATCTAGTCTTATTTATTAAATCAATAGTTCATTGACTTTCAATTTTATTAATTTCTCCTTTGATTTTTAGGATCTCTAATTTAGCTTTCATCTGAGGATTTTAAATTTGTTCACTTTCTAGATTTTTAATTTGCATGCCCAATTCATTGACCTCTGCTCTCTCTAGTTTGTTAATATATGAACTCAAGGATGTAAATTTCCCCCTAAGTACTGTTTTGGCTGCATCCCATAGGTTTTGAAAGGATGTCTCATCATTGTCATTTTTTAAATTAAATTATTGTTTCAATGACTTGTTCTTTAAGTAACCAGTTTCAGAGAATCATATTATTTAATTTCCAATTAACTTTTGATTTGCCTCTCCATGTACCCTTACTAATTATTATTTTCATTGCATTATGATCTTAAAAGGTTGCATTTATTATTTCTGCTCTTTTACACTTATTTACAATGTTTTTATGCCCTAGTGCATGGTCAATCTTTGTGACTATACCATGTGCTTCTAAAAAGAAGGTGTATTCCATTTCTACCTATTTATTTTTCTCCACATATCTACTAACTCTAATTTTTCTAAGATTTTATTCACTTCTCTTACCTCTTTCTTATTTGGTTTTTGGTTTGATTTATCTAGTTCTGATAGAGGAAGGTTCAGTTCTCCCACTAGTATGGTTTTTCTATCTATTTCATTCTTGACCTCCACTAGTTTCTCCTTTAGAAATTTGGATGCTACGCAATTTGGTGCATACATGTTGAGTACTGATATTTCCTCATTTTCTAGACTGCCTTTTTTCCTCATTTTCTAGACTGCCTTTTTTCAGGATGTAATTACCATCCCCATTTCTTTTGACTAGATCTGTTTTTACACTGGCTTTGTCAGATATTATGATTGTGACTTCTGACTTCTTTTTATCAGTTGATGCCCAATAGATTTGGCTCCATCCTCTTACTTTTACCCTATGTGTGTCTACCTTCCTCATGTGTTTTTCTTGTAGTGTAACAGTTAAAATTTAGGGGAGACGGGGAGACTGAGGCAAGTAGAAATTAGTTTTTCTCTGCAAGGAGTATTATATTTTTTAGAGATTTATTGAAGATTAAGGATTAAAGAAAATACAGGATAAGAGACACATGCCCAGGCCATAGAGAGGCCTAGACACAACCTTACCTACATTATGAAAAAAAGCCACCCCTGCCCCAAAACGGAAGTCCAAGAGACAGGACAAGACCTTTGCCACCAGCTTAAATCCTTCCTCGATCTCGGCCCATCTCAGAATTCCTGTGAGATTACAAAGCATTTTGGGGAAGTGGAGCAAAGGCTTGTGGGGATTGTAGTCCTGTATTCGAGTCTATTTTTTACAGTAGACAACATATGGTAGAATTTTGGTTTCTAATCCATTCTGCTATTTGCTTGAGTTTTATGTGTGAGTTCATTCCATTCACATTCAGAGTTATGATTACCAGCTGTATTTCCCAACATTTTGATTTCCACTCCTAGTCCTGCCCTTTCTTCTTTCACTATTTCCTTATACTACACCAGTGTTTTGTTTTTAATTGGTTCCCCTAATTCCCACCCTTATTTTACTTCCCTTTCTACTCCCTCTCCCTTCTTATTTCCCTCTTATTTTCTTTACGGTCTTTTTAAACTACCCCCCCCCCAACCTTGTATTGCTTCCCTCCCCATCAGTCTGTTTGTTACCCTTCTACTTCTCTATAGGGTGCAAATCAATTCTCTGACCCAAATGGATTTGATTGTTTTTTCCTATTTGAGTAAATTTCAATGCACATAAGAATTGAGTATTTCCTATCTCCAACCTGTTTACCCTTCTAATGTATTGGTGTTCTCCTTCACTCCCACCATGCACTTCTTTATGACATATAAATTTACCCCATTTTGTTTCTTTTCTCATTTCTCTTAGTATTAATCTCTTTTTTTTACCTCTAATTGTAAATATAGATAGATAGATAGATAGATAGATATGCATCCATATATCTATATACATATTTATGCCTTGGCATTTCATCTTATACAGTTTGTCACTGTTCCTTCTAAATATTCTTCTAGCTATTCAGGTGATAATAACAATTTTTAAGAGTTACCAATATCCTCTTTTCTTGTAGGGATACATATCATTTTAAGTTATTGGGTCACTTTAAAAAAAAGGTGGGGTTTTTTTTGTTGTTTTTTTCCCCCTTTCTTAATTACCTTTTGATGATTCTCTTGAGTTCTGTGTTTGGGCATCAGATTTTCTGTTCAAGTCTGGACTTTTCTTTGGGAATGTTTGGAAGTCTTCTATTTTATTAAATGACCATACTTTCCCCTGTAATAAAATAGTCAGTTTTGCTGGGTAGTTGATTCTTGATTGTAGACCTAGTTCCCTTGCTTTCCAGAATATCATATTCCATGCCTTTTGGTCTTTCAGTGTAGATGCAGCCGGATCCCGTGTTACCTAACTGTAGTTCCATGGTATCTGAATGACTTCTTAGCAGCTTGTAATATTTTTTCTTTGGTCTGGTAGTTCTTGAATTTGGCTATAACATTCCTGGGTGTTGTCAGTTGGGGATTAAGTACAGGAAGTGATCTGTGGATTCTTTCAATCTCCACTTTTCCCTCTTGTTCTAGAATATCGGGGCAGTTTTCTTGGATAATTTCCTATAATATGATGTCCAGGCCTTTTCTTTTGTCATGATCTTCTGGTAGACCAATGATTCTTAAGTTGTCTCTCCTGAACCTGTTTTCTAAATCTTATGTTTTATGAATGAGGTGTTTCATATTTTCCTCAATTTTTTCATTCTTTTGATTTTGTTTTCTAGTTTCCTGCTGCCTTGTGAAGTTGTTTGCTTCTAGTTGCTGTATTCTAGTTTTTAAATACAGAATTTCATGCCTGGCTTTTTGGTCATCCTTCTGTTCTGATTTTCTTTGGAGTTCATCTTTCATCTCCTTTGCCTCATTTTCAAGCTGGTTAATATTGTCTTTCAAGACCCTATTTCTCATTTTAGTTCAAGTGCCTCTGTTTCCAGATGACTTATCTTGCTTTTTAAATTCTTTTCCCACATGTCTTCAGCCTTTCTTAATTGTTTTTTTAGTTTTTCCAAAGTCTATGTCCAATTCACTGGAGTTTCTGTGTTTTTGCTTGGTGTTCTTTGATCCTCCTCTGTTTCGTTTGCTCTTCGTTCATTGCCTGGATAGAAGCTGTCCTGTAATTTCTTTTTTCTTTTTTTGTGGTTTGCTCATATTTGCCCCTTCTTTGCCCCCTATAGTTGCCTGTAGTCTTGCTCTTCTCAGTAAGTGCTGGATCTGTGGGTTTGGGCTGTTCTGTTCTGAAGGGTCTTCTTCTCTACTCTGCTGATTGATTGGTCAGGGTGAGCCCTGATGCCAACTCTTCCCCAGCTGTCAGCAGAAGCTGAGAAAGAGTTAGATGTCCCACCTTGTTATTAATGTGATCTATAGTAATTGCAGCCTTCACCCTTGGATTTTGGTCAACAGGTTCTCAAAGGAGTCAGTGTGGGAGGGGTGTTGGAACTTGAGCTTCCCTGCTCTCTAAAGGCTTCTTATCTGTTCTTTTGACAAGATTAAGCCAGATCTTGCAGAGCTGGATGTGCCCTGAGGCCAAAACCTGGTGGGGGGGGTGGGGGGGGGTAATATGGAATGTCTGTGATTGGGCTACCTTTTCTGAGCTTCTTCAGCTGCTTCCCCACTGCCTGTGTGTTCAATTCCCTGAGCCTGGCACAACTGTGCCAGCAAGGTACTCCCTCCAGAATAGCAACCTTGCTGGCCAAAAGATTCCAGCCACCTCTGGAGGCCCAGTACTATAGGTGGGGGAGGAGTCCTGGGACCTTCCTTCTTCCTTCCCCTTAAATCCAAGTATTCTAGAATTCAGGCTTTTTGAGGGGGCTTACCTTTTAAGTTGAGTCCAGCAGGAGGGTTCCTTAGCTCTGTCCTATTGTTAGATTTGGTTTTCTGTCCCCTAGAAGCATTTTGTTTTTAATTGGTGAGGAAGGATTTTCAGAGGTCTGACCTTGTGCCGCCTCTATGCTACCATCTTGACTCTGCCTCCAAAATTATATTTGTTTTTAAAAACACTATCATTTATACTTTAATGAGTAAGCAGGTATGGATACAGTCTCCTCGTTAGCTTTCCACCCCTACCCCATCGCCTTAATAAGTGGTCATCTAGACACATTTCTTTAGCATTCCTTCCCATGCCTCTATATTCTTTTCTTTTATAATTTCTTTTTTATTATAAACTTAAAAGCATAAGCATTTCAACAGCCAGATTAGAAAAGGGGATTAAATAGAAAGCTGTGTATCTGTTTTGTTTTTTTTTTAATGAAATAAATTTTTTTAAACCCTTACTTCCAAAAAAATGTCCAAAAAGTGAATCACTCTTCCCCTAACTGTCTGATGAGTTGATCTCAAGTTTAGCCTTTGACCATAGACATAGTTTCTGATTTAGAGTGAATAAAAATTTATTCTAATGAGCTTTCCTCACCATTCATTCAAATTGGCAAGATTCTAACTATATTTCAATGTTGGTATCTTCTTAAATACAAAGCTAACGTCACCCTTGCTGGGAAGACTGGCTGGTTCCTTAAAGATGGGCTCAGAATTCAGAATGATCTGGGTAAATTGGACAAGTAGTCAGGAACAAAAATAAACTCCATAGAATTAAGTTTGATTGTGACAAGTATATAAGGGAGAAAGTCCAAAGTCTCCTTCCAATACCCATCCTACCCCTAGGAATATGATCACAGAGGCAGTAACAGTCTCAGGTGACTGGGACCTGGGATCGAAGTTTCCTGGTGCAATCTTTGGGTGCTTTTCTTACCCAGTAGGTCTGGTTTTCAGGTTAACAGAAGCCAACTTAAGCCCTTACTTCTATCCCTTTGCCTCAGTCTCATGAGTTGATGGGCAATTGCCCATTACTGGTAAAATCAGTTATGATGCCTACTCTAGTAATGGTATCATCAGTAAGAATCATTTATACATATGGAAGATGATACATTAAATAGTTAAATTCATTACTAGTTCTACTTAGCTCAGAAGGCTCATATGATTTTCAAATGTTATGTAAGTGTTATTATCATTATGTTTTTATCTTAGTCTCATATTTTTCAATGGAATTAAGACAGAAATGATTCAAGAAATGTTTTACTCCATTGCTATTTTTTTAGATACAATTTATGTTCTCCGACCTGTAGTGCAAGCAAATAAAGTAGCTGCTTTTTGTAACTGAATAAAAGTATTGAGATATGTCTGTCTCCTTTAGACTCATTAAAGCATTTTGACAACAACTTCAGTAACAAAAAAGATGATGGAGGCAACATGTTGGCAAGTGTTTCATCCTGTTCCCAAGTTGTTTTCATTTCTTCTGCTAGATCTCTGTATTTTGAAATGTTTTTATTGTTATGCTTGTCATTATCTTTAGCATTTTTCCTATTATATTTTTATTTTGATGAAATCACAGGTACAGATAGAAATATATGGGGAGAGTAGAGTAATGCATACTCTGGAGCCCATATTTACTGACACTGGTATTTTCGCATTACATCTTTCCTAGGGGCCTAGGGGTAACCCTGAGAATTAGAATTATGTCACTAATGCTGTAGCTCATGAGCCCCCAGTGGTGTGCTGCCCCACCACTATCAGTTAATATTAGTTACTCGGTCAAACTTAATTAGTTTTTAGAGGATTTCTTAAGGTTATACCAAGATCATTTGACACAAAGCATCCCCCTCAAAAGCCTGTGACATACTATCCCACTATTACTTACAGTCCAAGGAGGGAAGTGTGTCCAGGTTTAGAAAGCACACACAGCAAAAGGACAGGTAACTCACAGCTCCTGGAAGTCCTTTTGCACATCATTTGACCATTAGAATGTTCCCTCCTTAGGAGGGATCTGGCTTTTTTGCTGGGTCTCTTAGAAAATGTTGGATCTGCCTTTCCTCATTATATTCTGCCTATCCTGAGCTCCCAGTACAGACATTACCACCAGTCACTGCTCTCTCAGGGTCAAGGAACATCAAAATGTTCATTAAAAAATCCGGATCTTTTGACCTGCCTTCCTCTGGTAAAGGGAAAGGAGGAGTCTGAGGTCAAGGCCAAGGCATACTCTACCATCCCCCTTCCCCAAATAATTCTTTCCCAGGGATTTGTTTTGGGGGTTTCTGTCACCAAGCTGCTAGAGAGGTGCTTTCCCCAATTTTGAACTCATTTGCTATTCTATAGATGGCCCACAGGGAGTGGCCAAATGTCCTCAGGCAATTGTGACAACACTGCAATTATCCAAAGGGCTTTCAGAGATCTAAGTGGATCAAGGATACCTTCCCCACAACTTAGTCTAAAGTCTATGATTAATTGATTGATTGAGCTGGATGGTGTCCAGGGCTTATTTGTATCATATCAAACAATCATACTATGTTTTCGCTTGATTCACCATGCCACTTACAGAAATATTTATACTGTCTTCTCCAAGGAAAATGGGCAAATAGTTGTTGATTGACTGGCTGCTATGGGTAAACTTCTAGACAATGAGGCTGCCATTACATGGTAAGACCATGTTTATACTCACTTTGTAACCCTTAACAACATTTAATGCAGTATTTTGTACATAATGTGCATAAACATTGACTAGATCTCTTGCTGAATTATCCTCTAATCTGTAATCAGAAAAGGCTTGCTAAAATGCCAACTTCACGTCACTCCCCAAAGTATCAACTCCAAAATTCTCAGCTTAGCATTCAAGGCCCTTTTCAATCTACTTCCATCCTTACCCATTTAACTTTCTTCCCATTATGCCTCCAACTTCTACTCTAACCAAGCAAATAGCCTTATTGACCATCAGAATAATTCTTTTTCCAGCTCCAAACTTTGGCTCATGCCATTTCCTTGTACTTGGGAAGCTCTTCTTTTCCACCCATCTGTGACAGACTTTTTCCTAGTGCCAGCCTCTGTCACACATCCTAATCTTATTTTTCTCTAGCATTCATCCTCATGAAGTCTGCCAACTACTTCTGCCTTAGCCTCTCCCTCTTCCAGCCTCCTATACTTTCCAGTAAGTGATAGGATAGCTTGAGGAGATGCTGGGCTCCATCTCCCTCAAACTGTCCAGCCAAGTCTGAATGAATACCTGTTGGGGATACCAGAGAGGCCATTCTTGTTCAAGGACAATAAACAAACTGGATGGAAATCCTTTCAGACTGTAAGGATTTGTGAGTCTCTGTTATATATTATTAACATCACACCGTTCATTTTGATCCTCAATTATATTCTATCTTGTTTTATATTATTGACTAACTCTTTAATGTGTGTGTATATGTATATATATATTCCAGCAATATGGAAACATGCAAAAAAGGGCCATTAAACTGTGCATACCATTTGATCCAGCAATGCCACTACCAGGTCTATATCCCAAAGAGATCAAAGATAGGGGGAAAGTACCTGCTTGTACAAGAATGCCTACTCGTACAGCTCTTTTTGTAGGGGCAAAGAACTGGAAACTGAATCAACTGGTTGAATAAGTTGAGGTATATGATTATAAGGGAATGCTGTAAGAAATGATGAACAAGACTTATGGGAGGTGATGAGAACCAGAAGAACATTGTGGAGAGCAACAACAATAACATATGATGATCAATTTTGAATGAATTAACTATTATCAGCAATCCAAGGAACCACGAAAACACTAAGAGACTTGTGACAAAAAGGCTATCTACCTCTGTAAAAGGAAGTGACAGGATCTGAAGGAAGATTGAAGCATAGCATTCTTCACTTTATTTCCTCCATGAATTTTTCTCCATTGTAAATTATATCTGTCTTCTTTGACAATGAAATGAACATGGAAATATGATAACACATACACAGCTGATATCATATTACTTGCCATCTTGGTGAGGGGAAAAAGGTGGGAGGAAGAGAAAGAACAGAAATTATAAATGTCAGAAAATGATTATTAAAAATTATATTGGCATATAATCTGGAAAAAATTAAAGTCCTCCTGAACCCAAAATTTGTAGTGCAAAGAACATGAGGATTAAGCAACAGCCAACATCTTTCATCACTTAGCCTTCGACTTATTATTTAGGTATTTTGTGTTCCTGTTTTGTATACATTTGGGCAAAACATGAATAGATGTGACATGACTACATTTCCTCTTTTCCATTTATAATTTCAAAATTAGATATCCATTTTATGTAACAAACATCCTTCCATATGAAAATATGACCTTTATACAAACTTGGTTGGAGTAAATAACAAAGTTGTCCATTTTTACTGGATTAAGAACTCACTTCCCATGATCGATAGCCTCACACATCTCAGACACCAGGAGAATCTGTTTACTTTGGAACCAAAACATACTCAAACAAACAGGGAGCAGCAAGTATGAAACAGGCCTTCCTTTGGTACCAAAGACTTATTGGTGTGAGATTGTTGAGACTTAGAGGTAGGAAACCACAAATGTTTATTTGCTCAGTCTCCAGTGTATCTCGACAACAGCTTTGTTTTAAATGATGACTAAGCCTTGTGACTACACTGCTCTTTCAACACTATGAAATAGTCTTGCTGTTCCCAACCCTCCTGGGATCTGCACTGGATGAGGGGAGGAGCACATTTGTCAGGAGACATTTTATAAAAACAAGAGTCGCTAGCAGTGAAAATGGAAAGAAAAAAAGTAAGAAACTGAACAATTGTAATATCATAATGACCCCTGGAGCAGAGATAACAAGAACCATTTCCTTTATCTCTTAACAGAAGTGGAAGATTAGGGTTGTGGTATATTGTCTGGGGGGCAGCTGGGCTCTGAGTCAGGAAGACTTAGCTTCCTGAGTTCAAATCCAGCCTCAGAAACTTATTAGCTGTGTAAGCCTGGTAAGTCACTTTACCATTTTTGCCTCACTTCCCTCATTTGGAAAATGAGCTAGAGAAGGAAATGGCAAGCCACTCCAGTATCTTTGCCAAGACAACTCCAAATAGGATCACAAAGTGAAACTGAACAACAATATTGCCTTTGATTAGCTTGCTGATTTTTCTGAACTCTTTTGGTTTTTCTATTTTTTTTAAATTTTTATTATAGGAGATAGATAGTTCTTTGAGTAGGTAGAGGAATGGAGAAGGACATATTCAGAAATAAAGTTGATATCAAGACAAAAATGATCCAAGCTTGGCCATAAAGAAGAGATAGATAAATAAATGAATGGATGAATGAATAAATAAATATATGTGTGTGTGTGTGTGTGTGTGTGTGTGTGTGTGTGTGTATAGCCTTGTCATTTGTTTGCAGAGATGGATAACCATGGGTTTGAGACATTATATATTCCATGAGATTTAATTGATATATTCAGTTAGTTTTGATTAGCTTCATTTTTCCTCTTTCATTTTTATTCTTTGTTGTAAGGGATGGCTTTGGGGTGAATATATTTGGGAATGAAGGTAAAGTAAAAAACAAAAAGTGGCAACTGGGTGGCACAGTGGATAGAGTGACTCATAGATAGACTCATCTTCATGAATTCAAATTTGGCCTCAGACACGTAATAGCTGTGTAACCTTAGATAAGTCACTTTAGCCTGTTTGCCTCAGCTTCCTCATTTGTAAAATGAGCTGGAAAAAGATATGGCAAACCACCTCAGTATCTTTGCCCAGAAAACCCCAAGCGGGATCATGAAAAGTCCAATAGGACTTAAACAGCCGAATAACCACAATGAAAACAAAAGACATCAATAATTTTAAATATATCAATAAAAATAAGATTCCTTGAAAAAAGAAACAAAATAAAAAAGGTTAGTCATTGTCTAGACGAAAGCACATTAAATCCATAAGCCAGTGAAATCCCAGAACCAGGTCCTCCCTTCTTTAAACATTCTTCCCCCAAAAATGCTACAACAGAAAAATACAGAATTCTATAAAGGAAAGGCAAAGAGATTTTAAAGCCAGATCAAGTTCTGTTGTCTTCTGAATTGTTCCTTTCAGTGGTTCATGACAGATGCCTAATGTTACTGGAACTATTTAATACAACTCATGAAGAATTCCTTTCTAGAGTGGGAGAGCTATTTACCCTACAGTACTAGATCAAGACTACTTACTGTTCTATAAGAAAAACGTTAAATCAGTCTATAAGAATATGCTCTTGAAATGACGATTTCATTCTACCATATTGTTTTTTTTCAGGTGACAGACCCGCTAGTCCTCCTTCCACAAGGGATCCCTTTCCTTCAGCACATTCTACCTTCAATGTATCTATCCACGCAGCAATTCGATATGGAAACTGGAAACTATTGACTGGCTACCCAGGTAGTAAAATGATCATAAATTAGCAGCCTAATAGGCAAAAGGTCAGAGAGATGACCATTCAGTAGTGAAGCCTTATTCCCCTCCTTCCAATTCTTTAGCTTGCCTCCTTCTCCTTCCTGCTTTCCTCGGTGTTCTTCCTCTCTAGCCCCAAACTCTCTGCCCCTTTCCTGCCCCCTAGAAGGACACCTGGAAGGCTAAAAAATGGTCTTTAAAATCTTGATGGCCTTCATGCTGTGTGGCAGAGGCAGAGAGCTATTTCTTCAAGCTTTTCCCTTCCCTCTTTTGCTAAGCAACCTGTTCCCAATTACAATGCTTTCCCTATTACCACTTCCCTAGTTTTTCTGAAAGTCTGTGATTGTCAAGCAAAAGTCTACAAATTAAATGAGTGACCCTTACAAGGCATGTTCTTTAAGCTCCTAAGTGAGAAAATTTGGGTTTAATCTGCTGGATTTTTACTAAAACCACTGGAAATTGACTCTAAAAAGGAAGAAAGGAACTTTCTTTGCCACTTTGCCACTAACTATTTTGGAAAGTAGATATTTTAAGTGCTTGAAGCAATTCAACAATGTTTAATGTGCATTTATTGAGTAGTGTGTGCAGGAAGGTGTGTGCTGGAGCCCGCTCCAATGGCTGCAGACAACCAATTGTGACGTTTTCAGTCAGAGTATTTATACCTCAGAAACTGGCTACAAATCAGGGCTTGATTTATTGTTTTCATGATTGTCTAGTCTTAAGGAAGGACTAATAATGCAGATTAAACTTAAAGGTGCATCACGTGTCCATTTTTTCCCCACAGAGGTAGTTTTTAAACATTGGCCAATACATCCCTGACTATGCTCAAGCCCCAAGCTAAGGACACCAAGAAATAAAAAAGAAAAAGTCCTTGTCCTGAAAAGAATGTCTATTCTATGCAAGATAATCATCACGAACACATAAAAGCAAACACAGATTTTATACATGACGTGTCATTTCCAAGGGGTACGATTCCTAGCAACTGGCAAGGCTTGGGTTTCCTTTCAGACGTAAAGCTTCCCGAGGCGAGAGAAGCTTTAAGGTAGGAAGATAGAGGAAGGATAGAGGTTTTGGATACCGCGAGGGGGGTGGCGGAGCCAAATTAGAGATATGAGGTGGCAGGAATGAGTCAGAAATTAATTATCAATGAGCCACAGCAAAACTCCGATCAGTGGACTACTCAGAAGGCTTGTACCCGTCCAGTGATCCAAATTTAATACCACATGGGTCGGAGAGATGATAGAGAAAAGAAAGTGCCTGGCTGAAAGCCAGGTCCCAGGTGAGAGAGATAGAGAAGGAACGGAATTAAAGATGGAGCTTGACCAGAGGCCCAAGCTCCAGCAAGGACAGACATCAGTGGGAGCTGAGATCCAAGAGGAAGAGAGGGAAGAGAGAGGGCGGAGATTGCTGTGGCTGCTTTTAATGTCTTTGATATGCAAATATACACAATACATAGGGATGATTATCATTGGTTAATGACAAGGTATAGGTGTGGTTTCTCTTAGCCAGGTGAGCACAAAGAAACCTGTTTTCCCACCTAACCTGGGGGAAGCTGGGGTCAAGGGTCAGAAGCTTTCCTAGCCAAGCGCAAGACTGAGCATGCTCAAGACTGAGCATGCTCTCTTCTAAGACAATCTGTACATACTAACTGTTTCCCTTGCCCATATCTAAGGGTGGACTGCTACAAGAGGTGGCACTGGATCTGAGCTAGGAAGGAAGCTGGGGATTCAGCAAGGCAGAGATGGCAAGGGGGGACCTCAGAAGCCTGGAGGACCCCTGCACAAAGCTGCACGGAGATGAGGTGGAATGTCCTATGTGAAGAAGGGCAGGAAGGATCGTTTGGCAGAAGCATAGAAGGGTGAAGGGGATCATGGGAAATGAGCTTGGATAGAGAGGACAGCCACAGCCAAATGGGGAAGAATTTTAACAAAGCAAAAGTTTGTGCTTTCTCCTATGGCCTGGGCCTCCCACGTGGGGGCCAGCTCCTGTCCCCAAGAGGTGTGTGCTCGGCTAGTCAGACAGTAGGAAGTGGCCTCATACCCTTTCTCCCCCTGGGATCATCAGTCGTGAGGCTTGTCTCCAACACACTTACATCCACCTTATTCCCTGGTATTACCCTGTTCCATCCCCTGCCTCCTCTGTGCAGGCTCCGTGTTTCCACCTTCTTAGTCAGGTAGCATTGGGAAAATGTCCACCTCTTTGCACACCCACCCTCTGACTCTCAGATCCCCTGTGACCGTGGCAGGAGGACCTCGAATGGTGGGTTCTGGACTTTGCGTTCTCTAGACAGGTAGATGGTACAGATAATTGAACACTGGTCCTGAAATCAGAAAGACGAGTTCAAATGCAGTTTCAGACACATCAGCTAGGGTTTTTGTTTTTTTTTCCTTTTCCCCAGGGAACCAGAGATTTATATTTAACATGTGGATTGTGTGTGTGTGTGTGTGTGTGTGTGTGTGTGTGTGTGTGTGTGTTTCTTCTGGAAGACAGTATAGTTTTGTCTCAAAATGTCTTATAAAAGATTTTAAAATTTCTGTGAAAGGCCCCACCATTCTTCTAGGCACCCAGGTTTACAACCTAGGGATCATCTTCAAGTCCTCGCTCTCCTTCACCCCGTATGTCCAGTCTGGTACTAAATCTTCTTGCTTCTATCTCCACAACATTTCTTGCATCTCCATTCTTCTCTCTAAGTTCACATCCTGATCATCTCTGACCTAGATGACAACAGTAGCTTCTTCCTTAACTGGTCTCCGGGCTCCCAGCCTCTTTCCCAACTTCTCCATCCATCCCATCCTTCACACAACCCCCAAAGACATTTCCCCAAAGCTTAGTTTTGTCAATGTCATTCTGCCCCTCCCCCCATTCAATAAATGTCACCGGTTCCTTATTGACTACAGAATCTATTATATTTCATCTTTAAATCATTATTTATAAATTTCTATTTTATGGTATAGAGTGTGAGTTTTATACCATATATTGTTTTTAGTTCAGTAGCATATTTATATCATTTGTAAGTAAATGCACATTCAAAAATTAATTAGCTAGAGTGGGTAGGTGGCTCAGTGGATTGAGAGCCAGGCCTAGAGATGGGAGGTTGTAGGTTCAAATGTGTCCTCAGACACTTCCTGGGCAAGTCACTTAACCCCCATTGCCTAGCCCTTACCACTCTTCTGCCTTGGAACCAGTCTACAGTATTTATTCTAAGACGGAAGCAAAGACTAAAAAAAAGAATTACTGATAGATATGAGATCAGAATTTTGGAGGCTTTTGTCCTAGAGACAGGACAGAGACCCAGAAGCTTCAGGGTAGAATGAAGGTTAAGTTCGTGACAGTTGAGGAGGAGTAGGAACAAGGAAGCAAGAGCATTTGAAAGGACAGTGACTTGTCAGTTAAAATCCTCCAGTTTAAAGGTAAGGATGGAGAGATTGGCATTGAGGATCCTTTAGAAAGTAGGGGGTATAACCCAAGAGCTGACCAGGATCTAGAGAGGAGGATAGGCTTGATTGGAGGGAATCCTACAGGAGGAGCAGGGGGTATCCTCCTGGTCAGGGGGGACGAGAATGCAGGCACATCCAGGACTGCACAGTGGCCAGGGATGCAGGGTCTTTGGGGAAGAGCCAGGTATCCACTGCTGCAAGCTCTGTCCAGCTGTACACAGGACCTCCTCTTACTGGTTTGCATTTCTCTAATAGGTTGTGGTCACTGGTTTCCACCACCAACTTTATCCAACGTCACAGAGCTCCCATCGCCTGACCCACCAACGAAAAACCTCTGGCTTTTTGACATTCAACAAGACCCTGAAGAAAGATTTGACCTATCCAGTCAGCATCCCAAGATCGTCAAGAAGCTTCTTGACCGGCTTCAGTATTACCACAAGAACTCAGTCCCGGTGTTCTATCCCGATGAGGATCCCCGCTGCGATCCTGAAGCAGCTGGAGTCTGGGGGCCGTGGATGTAGGATGTTCATCAGCTCTCAGACTAGAAGCCGGCCTCTCAGGGAACTTCAGGCCTCCGTAGTCACCCCATTTGTTCTGCCCCCCTCCAGGCGACTTCCGTGACCTATCTCAGTCCTAAACCATACCAGAGCCTCCGATTTCAACCTCAGATGCACCTAAGAAGCAGACACATTCAGGAACATAGACTCTTGCTGTTCTTTGATTAGGGGGAAGTTTTAAAAGCAGGGACGATTAGCTCTTGATTCACCCCCTCTTTCCTGAGCTTCAGGACAACTGAAAAACTTTACTTCAGATAAGAAACTCTAATTGAGTCGCTGAGTGAGAGAACAGCCTGCTGAGTTCACCTAGCAAGTCAGATGCTAGATTTTACTTTTGCCAAAAGCCAGGTTTTATTGGAAAGTGACTCACATTTCTTGCAGTAAATGAAGAGAGCAGACAATTGCTCACAGTTAACATTGGCAAAAGTTCTCTCTCTCTCTCTCTCTCTCTCTCTCTCTCTCTCTCTCTCTCTCTCCCTCCCTCCCTCCCTCCCTCTCCTAATTTTCTCTTCTTCCTTTTCTGTCCTTTAATTCTTCATCCTCTCTTCCCCCCTCCTTTTTTTCCATTTCTCTATTTTTCTTGATATTGTGCCCAAAAGTTCCCACCAAAATACTTCTCCTTCTTATCCTCCCCTCCCCAACAATACAGCTTAAGATCTATCTTTGATTTTAGTTTGTTGTAAAAATTCAATATAATAGGGCAGCTAGGTGGCACAATGGATAGAGCACCAGACCTGGAGTCAGGAGAACTCGAGTTTAAATTGGGCCTCAGACACTTCCTAGCTATGTGACTCTGGGCAAGTCAAGTAACCCTAACTGCCTAACTCTTACACTCTTCTGTCTTAGAATTGATACTAAGACAGAAAGGAAGGGAAGGAAGGAGGGAAGAAAGAAAGAAAGAGAGAGAGAGAGAGAGAGAGAGAGAGAGAGAGAGAGAGAGAGAGAGAGAGAGAGAGAGAGAGAAATGCAACATTTCAGCAAAAGCTAGGCATGGATCCTGACCCACTTCTTTGGCTTCTCTTCTTTTCCAGTGAAGATTCTTTTTTGGTCAGATGATTTTTCCAAGCGTTGCTCCTTCTTCTAGATCTTTTTGCTACTCTGCATGGGTCCTTCTTCCTACATACTCTTTCCTCATCTATAAAATAAGAAGGTTGGATTGGTTGGCTTCTAAAGTTTTACATGGCTTTCAGGCTTTAAACCTGTGATCCTCTGCATCTCTACAGTAATGGTGTGGTGGGAGTTCTCCTTTAGGAAAGATTGCCATTCAGTAGCCCTGAACAGGAAAAGACTGTTCAGCAGAGCCAATCAATGCATCCCTTTCCCTGATAAACCACAGTATTATGACACAAACCACAGTATTACTGAATTTTACTGAAGCTGCTAGCTGTGCCCTTCTACAGTGGGCAAGCCTGGCTCTGGATCCTTTTACCAAGCTCCTTTTTCTTGTCAAAGACAGAAGAGTTTTGTTTCATGTTTGTTTTAAACAATGATGACAACTTGAATTACGTCATGGACTTGATGGGTTTTACCAAGCTGAGTCCACATGGATACAAACTAGGTTATGGCACCCATTATTCTTGGGCCCCCCATTCTAGTGAGAGTGGCCACACAAGCACTCAGGAATTTGTTACAAGGGAATCACTTTAAAAGACTGATATATATTAATTTAAGGTCGCCAAGGAATTCAGCTATGTAATTCCTAAATGAAAACTCAAGTCTGCAGTCAATCTTTTATGGAGTTTAATTTCAATAGGAGTAAGAAAGGAATTAGAGATAGAGAGAGAAAAAGGGAGAGAAGGGAATAGGGCTTAAATACCCCTTCTGTTTAGGCTGGGCCAAAAGGCCCAAGCCCTTTGATAGCTGGGGCAATGAAAGGAGATCAGTCCCTATTACTCACGTGACCAAAATGGAGAAACAGTCTCAGAGGCCCCCACTTTCAGCTTCCTTCAGAGCAAGCTTCTCAGAGCCCACACGAACCACACCGACCAACTTCTCCACCCCACCGAGTCTTCAGACCCCCCTGATCTTTAAGGAAACCATCCAAGTTGCCTCCCCTCAGTTCTCACATCTACCAATCACCTGTCCATCAATTTCCCTGTGCCAATGGAGGCTCTAGCTTAACCCAGGACCGCCCAGAGGCTTTGCACATGTCTGTTGAAGGTCATATTTTCAAATAATTAAATCTTTGCTCCTTTGCTACAGCCCTTTCTAAATCCTGTTAACCTGAGTAGGGTAGAGATTGGAATAATTAAATTTTGATCTAGGCTGCAGCCCTTACTCAATCCTGTTAGGACTGAATAGGGTGGAGATTGATTCCAAGTATCTCCATTGTATCAATTCTAAAATCAATCAAGACTCAAAGAAATTCCTGTTCTATGCTTAAGCATAGGTCAAAGTCCTTTCCATTGTTCAGCAAAGGGTTTCTGTCCTAAAGTAATCTTAAGAAGGGAAGAGAAGGAACCTCCCATGCCAATGGGGTTCACATTCCAATAGTCAAGACCCACTATCAATAGGAAATTTTTCAAGTATGAAATTTCCCAATGGTGAAATTTCCAACATTTATAAGTCTAAGAAATTTTGAGGTTTACAAATTGGGAGCAGTGCCAAGGGGAATTGGGCTCAGAAAGCCCTGGTCAATGTTGATGGCTCTAGGCTTGGGTGAAGCAAAGGAATGGCGAGTGCACACTCTTCTTTCTCCTCTCATCCTTATAACCATTCTAGGAGTGAGAGAGAAGAGGAAGCATCATTCGCCTATAACAGCTCTTAAACATGTAACTACCATTCTGTTGGCCTGGGTCAGTGTGGCTGAGCTTTCAAGACCCAGAGGAGCATTTCTCACTTTTTCTTGGTATTGCTTTATCCAGTAAAGTGCTTCACCATAGACAGTGCCAGATCAATAGCCTAGAAGAGAATCCAATAGAATCAGAAACTCACTCAAAATGGCCCAACGTGCCTAGAGGATATTTTTTTCAGGGTTGAAATCATGGCTTAACTATCTCATTAACATTATCATATTAATTATTTCATCACTCTGTAGAAAGGTTCTCTAGCCCCTTTGGAAGAGAAGGGGGAAGGGGAGACCTCAATGTGTGCATGCCTGCTCAATGCATATTACTACCCCCTTTCCTCGTGTCCCTGCTCTCAGGGAGCTGAGACATTTGTACCGTGGAACAGAAGGGCAACAGCAACAGCCAGGAACCTTGACGAGGGCACCAGCCCCTTTGCCACTCGGAGGCTAGCCCAGGCTCCTGAACCAGGGTCAGGCTGGCCCATTCCCACAATGGCTGAGTTGTGTGTTTTATGGGGAGAATTGAGTGAGAACTCTTCATGGCAGCGTAGCTCCAGGGATCCTGACACTGAATCCCCTTGAGCCAATGTGCACCAGAGGAATGGCGGTTAAGAGCTGGCACGGAATGCACTCAAAGGCCTGGGTCACAGGAATGCTGTGTTATGAGGTCAATTTTAGACGTCCTCTTGACAGCACTTTCTGTGTGCTGCCCATTTCTCTCAGATGTGACTGTGTCGGGGACCTTGCAATCCCGACACACATTTGTCCACTAAAAAAAAAATGCCAGCTTATTTTTCTTCCTTTTTCCCATAAAAATAACTTGATGTAGATTACTAGATAGCTATCCTTATGTTCAGGGCACTGTTTTCTAGTCACTGCCAATGCTTATTTTGTAAAAAATTCCCTAGAAAGAAAAGGGTTTACAGTCCATTGCCATCTTTCTTCCCAGATTGTTGGTTTTTTCCAATTCTAGTATCTTTACTGCCATTTATAGTTCCAACACATCGTACACAAAAAGTGTTTGTAATAGATATTTAGGAGGAAATGTAGTGTGTCTGACAGATGGTAAGTTTGTGGAAATAAACTGGCCTCTAGTATTTAGGTTGTTACAACCTGGAAGGCCTGTTGGTGTTGCCTACTGGCCTTTAGTCTCTCTTGGTGAAAGTTTACAAACTTCCTTGATAAATGTGAGTACAGATGTCTCCCCATCTCCCCATCCTCATGAAGGGAAACGTATATGAGAAATCTCCATTCCTAATCCCATGGGACTCTGACATTTATGAAGCATAAGACCTTCAGTAAATCATTTAAAATCCCCGTTTTATCATCTATAACAGAACAATGACCTGACTTGCCTACCTCAAAGGATTGTTGTAAAAAAACGGTAAATTTATTATGCACCTACTGTGTGCCAGCAATTGTGCTAGCTGCTGGGGAGACATCAAAAGAGTAAAGCACTCTTGTTCTCAAGAAGCATACATTCCATTGAGGAGACAACATGCACACACATCTACACAAATGTAACCTACATGTATGTTCTCAAGAAGCATACATTCCATTGAGGAGACAACATGCACACATATGTAACAGATGTATACATTAAATAAATAAGGTCACAGCTATGAATGTGCTTTTTATGTTACATAAAGCACTCTACACATGCAAAGCATTATGATTTGGACCCTAGACCTTTATCCATGATAAATATCTAGATAACCTTAAAATATACAAGAATTGTGAATAAATGTGAAAGTATTGAGTACAAATGTTATTGTTTTCATATGAAATTGTTCATTTTGTAGGAATATGGTTTGTTGGACTGTTACTTTACTTTATGGATCTATCTGGTTTGAGAGCAAAATAAAGTGAATTATCTTTTAAAATGTAATATCTTTTGTGTGATGCTTTCTAAATAAATAAATGTCTGCAGGAGGAAGGCCATTTCTGAACCACCGCCATGCTCCCTTTTGAGGGGTAAAGTCAAAGACGACCAAAAGATTACAATATTTATCTACAAGAGAGGTATCAGACTAGAATTATATCTATCTGTTAGCCCTCAAATTTTTCTGAGGATGTTTATGTCAAAGAATACAATATTAGGAGTCCAGAACAAAAGCCAATTCCCTGATCACTCTCAGGGTGGAGGAGAGCTATGTTTAACGTAACAATGACCAGCTTAGATCTCTCATCAAATGCTAATTGTGATGAAGACCACAAATAGAAAATGGGAAGTAAAACCATTTATCCAAGCAAAATAGCAAGTAGAAATTGCAGAAGTTCTACAGATTAGATTATTCCAAAAATATATATAAATGAGCTCTTCTGCTAGATGTTAGGTAAATCTCACCTCAAACCAGGAGAGAGTGAGACTGATCTCCCATTCTCACCAGTCTCTAGAATGGCATGCTCTAGAGCCGTGATGGTGAAACTATGGAACACATGTCAGCACTGACACACATAGCCATTTTTGATGACACGCAGCTGCATATAGGCTTAGCGCACCTCAGGACCCAGGAACCGCCTGGGGAGCCGTGCACCAGCAGTCATGATCATGCCCTGGCCTGGCCCCAGGGTGGGGAAGGCTGCTCCACATGCTGGCCATGGGGGGCGGTGATGAGAGGTGGGACAGCACCAGGCACTGGGGTGCATGGGGCTCCCACAATGTTAGGGAGGAGGAGTTCGAGGCAGCCTCTGCTCTCCAGGCTCCCCTGGGCCAGCCAGCTGGGGAAGGAGTGGGGGCAAGGCTGGGCAGAAGACCAGGCAGGGCTCTGGCCCAGGTGCAATGAAGGAGTGCCTGGAACCAACCAGATGTTTTTAGCACCCTGAAAAATATAGCAATGGCTTTACTCACAATTTTTCCCTCTATGTACTTTTTTGAAACCTTATTCTCAGCGTTAAATAATATCAAAACCAACAAAAGAAACAGATTAACAGATGAAGTTAGGTAGAAACTGCTTGGGCTTGAAGTGTACAAAATACCAACCTTCAATTTAAGATGCAGCCAATGAAATTCAGCAACAAAAAAGTCACTAATAGGCAAGTTAGTTAAAGAATTCCCCCTCCCCCTCACTTATCTTAGTTCATGGCACTCTACACAAGTTAAATAATATCAAGACCAACAAAAGAAACCAACTGACAGATGAACAAAGAAGTCACTAAATAAGTAGATTAAATAATTAGTTTTTGGTTTATTAAATATAGTTATATATTATAATTATACATTGTTGTTATTTAAACTATAAATATTGGGAAATTGTGGTTTTTTTCTCAAAGTGACACACCACCCAAGTTATTCTCAGTTTTTTGGTGAATTTTGACACGCCAAGCTCAAAACATTGCCCATCACTGCTCTAGAGAAAGGAATATGTCTTGTGCTGCTCCTACCCATGTCCGTATCTCCAGAGACTCAAGTTTGCTATTCAGAAGTCTCTTTCTACTAACCCCTTGGGACATCTCTTTCCACACATATCTTCTATGCCTCTGGAAGTCTCTACAGCAAAATAAAAAACTTTCTTTACTTCGGTAGACAACCAATAGTCTTATCTCTATCTGCATATACAGCATGAAGCATTGGACTGACCCTTCAAAAAATTCCCTCAGAGACTTCCGGTTAAGATGGCGGCTTAGAGAAAGCTGAAGTTCAGATCTCCGGAAAACCCTTCCTGACCGATCTCAAACTAGAAGCTCCTAAGGCGCCGAAATTCAAAACGATCAACAGCACAGACCCTGGGAACCCTCCTCCTGGACCTGGACCCGGTTCAAAAGGTACGGCTCCCCTTAAAAGCCAGAACCCGAGATCCCTCGGACCTCAGGGGTAGGAGCGCAGAGTCCAAGGCTCCCGGAAGCGGCAGCCGCGCCGGGCTCAGAGAGCAGGGTCTGAGGAACAACAACCCTCAGGGTCTTCTACCCAAGTCCCAGTCCGGGTGAAAGTTACTGCCTGGGGCTTCCGCTGCAGAGAGCCGGTTGGTCCGGGTGAAAGTTACTGCCTGGGGCCTCCGCTGCAGAGAGCTGGTCAAAACAACAGCAACCCTCAGGGCGGGCAAGACAGCCTCACGGGCTGGATCCTGCTATCCAAGTCTCAGTGAAAGTCTGTGCTCTCGGAGCTTGGGGAAGCGGCAGCCCATCCCCCCGCAGGCCGACGAAACAGCCTCACGGCCAGCGATTCTGAAGGCAACTTCCGGAAATCGAGCCAGGGGGAGAGTGTGGCCTCGTGGTCCGACCCTTCCATTCCAGTTCCAGTGAGGCATATTCAGTTTAACCCAGGGAACGCTCATAGAACCAACATCTGCCCAGGACTAAAGCCTCTGATCACCAGACAAAGACAAGAAAAGCCAATCCTCCACGTTCAGAGATGACAAACTCCACAGAAGCACCGAAGCCCCAAAATACCAAGAAAAATAAGAAGAAAGGGGCGACTCTGGACACATTCTATGGAGCCAAAATACAAAATACAGAGCAGATAGAAGAAGATATACAAGAAAATTCTCCAAAATCCTCCAAAGGAAATAGAAACTCTCCACAAACCCATGAAGAATTTGAATCAGAAAGGACCAAAAAGATGGAAGCCCTCTGGGAGGAAAAGTGGGAAATGATGCAAAAGAAATTCACGCATCTACAAAACCAGTTTGACCAAACTGTAAAAGAAAACCAGGCTTTAAAGCAAGAACTAATAAAGCAAAGCCAAAACACCAAGAAATTAGAAGAGAACATAAAATATCTCACCGACAAGGTGATAGATCTGGAAAACAGGGGGAGAAGAGAAAATTTAAGAATAATTGGACTCCCAGAAAAGCCAGAAATAAACACCAAACTGGACATGGTGATACAAGATATAATCAAAGAAAATTGCCCAGAGATTCTAGAACAAGGGGGCAATACATCCACTGACAGAGCTCACAGAACACCTTCTACACTAAACCCCCAAAAGACAACTCCCAGGAATGTAATTGCCAAATTCCAAAGCTATCAAACAAAAGAAAAAAATCCTACAGGAAGCCAGAAAAAGACAATTTAGATATAAAGGAATGCCAATCAGGGTCACACAAGACCTTGCAAGTTCTACTCTGAATGATCGTAAGGCATGGAACATGATCTTCAGAAAGGCCAGAGAGCTGGGTCTCCAACCAAGAATCAGCTACCCAGCAAAACTGACTATATACTTCCAAGGGAAAGTATGGGCATTCAACAAAATAGAAGACTTCCAACTTTTTGCAAAGAAAAGACCAGAGCTCTGTGGAAAGTTTGATACCGAAAATCAAAGAGCAAGGAATACCTGAAAAGGTAAATATTAAGGAAAGGGGAAAAATGTTATCTTCTTTTACTCAAACTCTCTTCTATAAGGACTACATTTATATCAACCTATGTATACTAATATGTGGGGAAAATGTAATGTATAAATAGGGGGTAAAGAAAGACCAAATAGAATAATGGTTCTCACACAAAGATTCACAGGGGAAGGGGAGGGGAAGAAAACTCCTATAAGAAGGAGAGGAAGAGAGGGGGGGGGGTTACTTAAACCTCAATCTCAGGGAAATCAACTCTGAGAGGGAAAAACATCCAGATCCATTGGGATCTTGAATTCTATCTTACCCAACAAGGGTAAGGAGAAGGGAAAACCAAGGGGGGGAGGGGGAGAGGGAGAACAAAAAGGAAGGGAAAGAGAGGGGGGAGGGGGAGGGAACAAAAAGGGAGGGACTAAAAAGGGAAACATCAAGGGAGGGGACAAGGGGGACTGATTCAAAGTAAATCACTGGACTAAAAGGTAGAGCCGAAGAAGAAAAGGTTAGAATTAGGGAAGGCAATCAAAATGCCAGGGAGTCCACAAATGACAATCATAACTTTGAACGTGAATGGGATGAACTCACCCATAAAACGTAGACGAATAGCAGAATGGATTAGAATCCAAAACCCTACCATATGTTGTCTTCAAGAAACACACATGAGGCGGGTTGACACCCACAAGGTCAGAATTAAAGGATGGAGTAAGACCTTCTGGGCCTCAACTGATAGAAAGAAGGCAGGAGTGGTAATCATGATATCTGATAAAGCCAATGCAAAAATAGACCTGATCAAAAGGGATAGGGAAGGTAATTATATTTTGTTAAAAGGGACTCTAGACAATGAGGAAATATCATTAATCAACATGTATGCACCAAATAATATAGCACCCAAATTTCTAATGGAGAAACTAGGAGAATTGAAGGAAGAAATAGACAATAAAACCATACTAGTGGGAGACTTAAACCAACCATTATCAAATTTAGATAAATCAAATCAAAAAAATAAATAAGAAAGAGGTAAAAGAAGTGAATGAAATCTTAGAAAAATTAGAATTAATAGACATATGGAGAAAAATAAATAGGGATAAAAAGGAATACACCTTCTTCTCAGCACCACATGGCACATTCACAAAAATTGACCATACATTAGGTCACAGAAACATAGCACACAAATGCAAAAAAGCAGAAATAATGAATGCAGCCTTCTCAGATCACAAGGCAATAAAAATAATGATTAGTAATGGTACATGGAAAACCAAATCTAAAACCAATTGGAAATTAAACAATATGATACTCCAAAACCATTTAGCTAAAGAAGAAATCATAGAAACAATTAATAATTTCATCAAGGAAAATGACAATGGCGAAACATCCTTTCAAACCTTTTGGGATGCAGCCAAAGCGGTAATCAGAGGCAAATTCATATCCCTGAAAGCTCATATTAACAAACAAGGGAGAGCAGAGATCAATCAATTGGAAATGCAATTGAAAAAACTCGAAAGCGATCAAATTAAAAACCCCCAGCAGAAAACCAAATTAGAAATCCTAAAAATTAAGGGAGAAATTAATAAAATCGAAAGTGATAGAACTATTGATTTAATAAATAAGACAAGAAGCTGGTACTTTGAAAAAACAAACAAAATAGACAAAGTACTGGTCAATCTAATTAAAAAAAGGAAGGAAGAAAAGCAAATTCACAGCATTAAAGATGAAAAGGGGGACAGCACCTCCAATGAGGAGGAAATTAAGGCAATCATTAGAAATTACTTTGCCCAATTATATGGCAATAAATACACCAATTTAGGAGAAATGGATGAATATATACAAAAATACAAACTGCCTAGACTAACAGAAGAGGAAATAGAATTCTTAAATAATCCCATATCAGAAATTGAAATCCATCAAGCCATCAAAGAACTTCCTAAGAAAAAATCCCCAGGGCCTGATGGATTCACCTGTGAATTCTATCAAACATTCAGAGAACAGTTAACCCCAATACTATACAAACTATTTGACATAATAAGCAAAGAGGGAGTTCTACCAAACTCCTTTTACGACACAAACATGGTACTGATTCCAAAACCAGGCAGGTCAAAAACAGAGAAAGAAAACTATAGACCAATCTCCCTAATGAATATAGATGCAAAAATTTTAAATAGGATACTAGCAAAAAGACTCCAGCAAGTGATCAGAAGGATCATTCACCATGATCAAGTAGGATTCATACCAGGGATGCAGGGCTGGTTCAACATTAGGAAAACCATCCACATAATTGACCACATCAACAAGCAAACTAGCAAGAACCACATGATTATCTCAATAGATGCAGAAAAAGCCTTTGATAAAATACAACACCCATTCCTATTAAAAACACTAGAAAGCATAGGAATAGAAGGGTCATTCCTAAAAATAATAAACAGTATATATCTAAAACCAACAGCTAATATCATCTGCAATGGGGATAAACTAGATGCATTCCCAATAAGATCAGGAGTGAAACAAGGATGCCCATTATCACCTCTACTATTTGACATTGTACTAGAAACACTAGCAGTAGCAATTAGAGAAGATAAAGAAATTGAAGGTATCAGAATAGGCAAGGAGGAGACCAAGTTATCACTCTTTGTGGATGACATGATGGTCTACTTAAAGAATCCTAGAGATTCAACCAAAAAGCTAATTGAAATAATCAACAACTTTAGCAAAGTTGCAGGATACAAAATAAACCCACATAAATCATCAGCTTTTCTATATATCTCCAACACAGCTCAGCAGCAAGAACTAGAAAGAGAAATCCCATTCAAAATCACCTTAGACAAAATAAAATACCTAGGAATCTATCTCCCAAGACAAACACAGGAACTATATGAACACAACTACAAAACACTCGCCACACAACTAAAACTAGACTTGAACAATTGGAAAAACATTAACTGCTCATGGATAGGACGAGCCAATATAATAAAAATGACCATCCTACCCAAACTTATTTATCTATTTAGTGCCATACCCATTGAACTACCAAAATACTTCTTCACTGATTTAGAAAAAAACATAACAAAGTTCATTTGGAACAACAAAAGATCAAGGATATCCAGGGAAATAATGAAAAAAAACACATATGATGGGGGCCTTGCAGTCCCAGACCTCAAACTATATTACAAAGCAGCAGTCATCAAAACAATTTGGTACTGGCTAAGAAACAGAAAGGAAGATCAGTGGAATAGACTGGGGGAAAACGACCTCAGCAAGACAGTATACGATAAACCCAAAGATCCCAGCTTTTGGGACAAAAATCCACTATTCGATAAAAACTGCTGGGAAAATTGGAAGACAGTGTGGGAGAGACTAGGAATAGATCAACACCTCACACCCTACACCAAGATAAATTCAAAATGGGTGAGTGACTTAAACATAAAGAAGGAAACCATAAGTAAATTGGGTAAACACAGAATAGTATACATGTCAGACCTTTGGGAGGGGAAAGGCTTTAAAACCAAGCAAGATATAGAAAGAATCACAAAATGTAAAATAAATAATTTTGACTACATCAAACTAAAAAGCTTTTGTACAAACAAAACCAATATAACTAAAATCAGAAGGGAAACAACAAATTGGGAAAAAATCTTCATAGAAACCTCTGACAAAGGTTTAATTACTCATATTTATAATGAGCTAAATCAATTGTACAAAAAATCAAGCCATTCTCCAATTGATAAATGGGCAAGGGAAATGGATAGGCAGTTCTCAGATAAAGAAATCAAAACTATTAACAAGCACATGAAGAAGTGTTCTACATCTCTTATAATCAGAGAGATGCAAATCAAAACAACTCTGAGGTATCACCTCACACCTAGCAGATTGGCTAACATAACAGCAAAGGAAAGTAATGAATGCTGGAGGGGATGTGGCAAAGTAGGGACATTAATTCATTGCTGGTGGAGTTGTGAACTGATCCAACCATTTTGGAGGGCAATTTGGAACTATGCCCAAAGGGCGACAAAAGAATATCTACCCTTTGACCCAGCCATAGCACTGCTGGGTCTGTACCCCAAAGAGATAATGGACACAAAGACTTGTACAAAAATATTCATAGCTGCGCTCTTTGTGGTGGCCCAAAACTGGAAAACGAGGGGATGCCCATCAATTGGGGAATGGCTGAACAAACTGTGGTATATGTTGGTGATGGAATACTATTGTGCTCAAAGGAATAATAAAGTGGAGAAGTTCCATGGAGACTGGAACAACCTCCAGGAAGTGATGCAGAGCGAGAGGAGCAGAACCAGGAGAACATTGTACACAGAGACTAATACACTGTGGTATAATCGAACGTAATGGACTTCTCCATTAGTGGCGGTGCAATGTCCCTGAACAACCTGCAGGGATCCAGGAGAAAAAAAACACCATCCATAAGCAAAGGATAAACTATGGGAGTGGAAACACCGAGAAAAAGCAACTGCCTGAATACAGAGGTTGAGGGGACATGACAGAGGATAGACTTTAAATGAACACTCTAATGCAAATACTATCAACAAAGCAATGGGTTCAAATCAAGAAAACATCTAATGCCCAGTGGACTTACGCGTCGGCTATGGGGGGTGGGGGGGAGGAAAAGAAAATGATCTATGTCTTTAACGAATAATGCTTGGAAATGATCAAATAAAATATATTTAAAAAAAAAAAACTTAAAAAAAAATTCCCTCAGACTTGGGTAGAAAAAATTTTGCATAAAGCTTTATAACACTAATCTGAATATATGAACTGGTAAAACAGATGATAGATGATAAATGCTGGGGAAAGAGAAAGAAGGGAAAAGGTGAAATTGAAAGCAAATAGCAAGGCAGCTGGGTGGCTCAGTGGCTTGAGAGCCAGGCCTGGAGTTGGGGGGACCAAGGTTGAAATCTGACCTCAGATACTTCCTAGCTGTGTGACTGAGCAAATCCCTTAATTCTGTTTGCCTAGCCCTTGCCCTTCTGTCTTAGAATTGGTACTAAGAAAATAAGGGTTTAAAAATAAAATAAGATTTCTAAAAAGCAAATAACAATTATTTTGTAAGGACTGCACTGTGTAAGCTTGTGTAAGGACTGTACTTTATTTTATTTGAAAAGACATCCAGAATAATAGGAGATATTGAGATCAAAGACAAAGAAAAAGGCCCTATGTGTACAAAAATATTTATAGCAGCTCTTTTTATGGTGGTAAAGAATTGGAAACTGAAAGGATGCCATCAACTAATGACTGAAGAAGTTGTAGTATATAATTATAACAGAATATTATTATATTCTATGCCAAGTGGGATGGTTTTAGAAAAACCTGGGAAGACTTATAGGAACTGATGTAAAGTGAAGTAAGCAGAACCAGGAGAATATTATACACAGTAATAACAATATTGTATGATGATCAACTTTAAGTGACAGCTATTCTCATCAATACAATGATCCAAGACAATTCTGAAGGACTTACGATGAAAAATACTGTCTGCCTCCAGAGAAAGAATTAATGGAGTCTTAATGAAGATGGAAGCATTCTTTTCTTTTTAACTTCATTTTTTTCTTGTTTGTTTTTTCCCCCTTGTTTTTGGTCCATGTTCTCTTTTACAACACAGCTAATATGGAGTGTGCAGAGAAGGCTTGCATGAGATACCATTACTTTTTCAGGATTAATCATCCTCCTTTGGTGTCTACCCTGTCACCCAGCTCTCATCTGTGGCTCCAGGAAACTGTAATGAGTACATCAAACACACCCTGGGAAAACTGTCTCAGGTTGAAGGTCAGAGGGAGATATCTAGCCCAAGCATGTGAATGGGAAGATGAGAACAATTTGTTCCAAAAGCCAGGAAGGCAGCTGAAGCAGGCACTGTGGAATTCTTAGAGTTTGGTTAGATGTCAAAGACACCAGAGTCATCCACTACATCCCAGGCCATTGCCAGTCTTCCTGACCTTTGTCTTACCACTGGATTTCAATGGTTCTGGAAGAGAGTGTGAGGCTGAAGACTTTGTGCAGCTCTGCCTCATTTAAATCCAATCCACAGCAAGTCAAAACATCACACTATGATATCAACGGTCCTCTTCAAAATGACTACACATGTATAATTTATATCAAAATGTTTACCTCCTCAAGGAGGAAGGAGGGAGGAAATTTGGAACTCAAAATTATTTTTAAAAATTGTTAAAATGGTTTTTACATATAACATTTCTCTTATTGCATCTTGAGTCCATCACCTCTCTGTCAACAGGTGTAGAGAATACACTATCATAATTATTCTGGAATTATAGTTTAAAATTTCATTTATCAGAGTCCTTAAGTCTTTCAAACTATTTTTCCTTTCATAATGTTGTATAAATTGTATAAATTCTCTCAGTTCTGTTCACTTTACTCTGCATCAGTTCATAAAAATCTTCCCAGGTTTTTTTGAAACTGTTACCTTTATCATTTATTACAGAACAAAAGTATTTCATTCCATTTGTATACCATAATTTGAGAATCCCCCCCCCTTTGTTTCCAACTCTTTGCTATGTCAATAAGAGTTTCCATGAATATTTCCATTTGAATGAGTCCTTTTCTTTTTTTCTTTGATCTCTTGGTGGGGAGCACACACTTAAAAAAAAAACAGTTTGATAACATGGGTTGTTGGGGATATGATTGGGGATGTAGACTCTAAATGATTGTTCTAGTGCAAGCATCAATGATATGGAAATAGGTCTTGATCAATGACACAAGTAATACCCAGTGGAATTGAGTGTTGGCCATGGGAGAGGGGTGGGTAGAGAGGAGGGAAAGAACATGAATCTTGTAACCACAGAAAAATATTCTAAATTACTTAATTAAATAAAAATTTCCAAATTAAAAAAACAACAACCTTTTCTTTGCTTATACAGACTATCTCTCTGTTGTTTTTTTACAAGGAGCAAGTTCATTTGTGCAACCAATTTATAGTCAGGATGATGATGATGATGATGACTGACACTTCCATGGCCCAGTCTCTTGACTGCTGAGACAGTCCTCACTAATTTCCACTGATGACTCTTCCCCTGATGCCTCCCAGCTCCTCTAGAGAATAATGACTGACACCAAACTTTAAAAGTTCAAAGCACTTTTCATACATTATTTCTTTTGATCTTCAGGATTTGCCTGTGGAATATGCACTCCTGGTTCAGATATCATTAGTCTTATTTTATAGATGAGGATATTGAAGTCAGAGATAGCTGTATATGTCTCTGGACTTTGAACAGGGAAAATTTGTTTGAATTCTACTTTGGACTCTTGCTAGCCACCTGATCAGTTTCCTCATTTGTAAAATGGGTGTAAGAGAGGAATTTGTAAAAGAGAAATCAGATCCAGTGGAGCAAGGAGCAGCTCATGTGGGGGAGGAACAAGAAAAAGCCCAGGATTCTATTGAGAGAACAGAAGCTGAGAGAACTCAAAAACTGCCAGCTCATCTGACTTCTCCAGCTGAGAGCCAGAGAAGAGGATCTTCTAAGCTGGGGTCCCTCTGGATATCAACTGTTTCCAAGTGAACCCCTGAAATCTCTCACTCAGCTAAAATATAGTAGACTGGGACTTTGAAGGAAGCTAAAGCTTCCTCAGAGGGGAGAGGGAAGCTTTAAGGTAGGAAGATAGAGAAAGGATAGAAGTTTTAGATACCATGAGGGGGATGATGGAGTCGAATTAGAGATATGAGGTGGCAGGAATGAGTCTTTATTAATTATCAATGAGCCACAGCCAAGCTCTGATCAAAGGACCATTCAGAAGGCTTATACCAGTCCAGAGATCCAGATTTAATACCACACAGGTCTGAGAGATGATAAAGGTTAACCAGCAAGGACAGGCATCAGTGTGAGCTGGAAGGGAGGAAGAGCAGAAGAGAGAAAGGCGGAGCTGGCTGGGCCATATTTAATCTCTTTGATATGCAAATATATACAGTACATAGGGATGATTCTCATTGGTTAATGACAAGGTATAGGTGTGGTTTCTCTTAACCAGGTGAGCACAAAGAAACCTGTGTTCCCGCCTAACCTGGGGGAAGCTGGGGTCAAGGGTCAGAGGCTTTCCCAGCCACGTGCAATACTGGGCATGCTCAAGACTTAGCATGCTGTCTTCTAAGGCAATCTGTACATACCAACTGTTTCCCTTGCCCATAGCTAGGGGTGGACTGCTACAGAAGCTATCTACTGAGAATCTTCTCCCCAAAGATTTATTCTTCATCTCTCTCCCTAACTTGTCCTGGATTACATTCCTCAAGCTAGATTAGCTCAGGAGTAGGGACCAAGCCAGCAGCTAACTGGAAGAGGGGTTGAGGCTGAGAGCCTGGGCCCCCGAGATTGGGGGGGGGGGTCGGTCAGTCACTAGGGATTCCTGCCTACCCACTTTCCTCTCCCTTCCCTGGGTGAACCTAAATAAAGTGTTTACTATTTAGATCAGATCTGCCTAGTTCCTGACACTAAGGAAGGGGGCTGAAGATTTGGGGAGAACCATACCTCTCCCCAAAAAGGAAAGTTAGCTCAGGAACCTAGGGATCCAAATAACTAGATCAAAGGGGCAATCCTCTCCTCTAGGTAGAGGAGTAACCCCAGGTCTTGGGGAGGAGTGGAGGAGAGAAGTGGAAGTTGGTGTGCTTGAAGGACCCAGAGAGAGAAGAAGGTCCATCTGGTCTCTCAACAATAGCTGAGACCAAGAAGGGAAGCTGCGTGTCATTTCACCAAAGCTCTTTCCTCTAGTTCTTAACCTCCACCTCCCAAACTCCACCTCCTCTCTGAGGAGACATACTCTGTCCCTCAAGGAGACAAGGCTGGGTTAACTTCCCCAAGGGGAAGAGAGGGGAAGATCAGTCTCGTCCCCCCTTCATTCTCTCAACTCTTTCCCTCTCTCCAGTTCTCCAGTGTCTGTGTGTGTGACCCTCCTTCTGGCCATATATTATTACATGGGGATAAGAAGAGCTCTTATCTCACAAAGGTGTTGTGAGGCTTCCATGTGGAAAGTGCTTTGACTAACTTTATGTGACTCACCCAGGGACAGGGACACAGAATCAATGAGTGCTGGAGATGTCTCCAAGGGCAGCACTTTATCTACTAAGGCAAAACGCACCTGTAAGTTAGCCTCACTTATATCAGGATCCAGCACAGTCAATCCTGTAGTGACGCCACTGTTCACTAAGGAAGCCCAGACTCCTACATAAACAGGTTGGAAGGATTGTCCCCCAGGCAGGCAGGAACTTTTATTTGCCCTCAAATGAAATTCAGCATATTTTTTATTTGCCCCTAGAATGAAACCCCAACAGAGAGCCTATCTTTTGCCATGTGCTTTCAATAAAGATCTCTCTCTCTCTCTCTCTCTCTCTCTCTCTCTCTCTCTCTCTCTCTCTCTCTCTCTCTCTCTCTCTCTCTCTCTCTCTCTCTCTCTCTCTCTCTCTCTCTCTCTCTCTCTCTCCCCTCTTTCTCTGTCTCTCTCCCCCTCTGTCTCTCTCTGTCTCCTTCTTTCTCTGTCTCTTTCTCTTTGTCTGTCTCTGTCTCCCTCTGTCTTTCTCTCCTGCTCTCTCTCTGTCTCTCTCTGACTCCCTCTGTCTCTCTCCCACTCTCTCTTTGTCTTTTTTCTCTTTGTCTGTCTCTCTCTGTCTCCCTCTGTCTTTCTCTCCCGCTCTCTGTCTCTGTCTCTCTGCCTCTCTTCTCCCTCCCTTTCTCTGTCTTTCTCTTTGTCTGTCTGTCTGTCTGTCTGTCTGTCTGTCTGTCTCTCTCTCTCTCTCTCTCTCTCTCTCTCTCTCTCTCTTCTCTCTCTCTCTCTCTCTCTCTCTCTCTCTCTCTCTCTCTCCTCTGTCTCTCTCTCTCTTCTCTGTCTCTCTGTCTCTCTCCCTCTCTTTCTCTCTTTGTCTCTCTCTCCCTCTTTCTCTGTCTCTCTCTGTCTTTCCCTCTTTCTCTTTGTCTGTCTCTCTATCTCCCTCTGTCTCTCTCTCTCCCATTCTCTGTCTCTGTCTCTCTGTCTCCTTTCTTTCTCTCCCCCCCCACCACTACCCCAATGCTCAAAGCATTAAAGAAGCTGGGAAAAATATCTTCCAATGAATGAAATGCAGTCCATTCCCTTAGGGATGCAAATCCAGGAGTAATTGTAAAACTGGGGACAGCAGCACTTGGGCTATCTCTAGGGACCCCATTGTTCAGAGCCTCCTCTAGGGAAAAAGGGCATCTGACTTCAGACAGAGGGTCCCTGTCAGTCGCGCTCATTTATAAGGGCACTAGAAATAGGAGCCATAGAGAAAGGAGGAAGAGGGGAGAGGGGCAAGTTCCAGCTGGGGGTTGTTAGTGACAGCCAGCCTCCAGCCAGCAGAAAGCACATGGGGAGTTCCGTCTCTCCAGCAGGGCTGGGGAAGCCACGTAGACAGAGGAAATGGGATTTAAAGCCTAGGGAAGGCTCTCCGCTTTATCTGAATTATCTGGCTATCTTTTTTCTTTCTTTCTTTTTTTAATGCCCCTGGGGACACAGGGTCCTTACTCTTTGAAGTCACTGAAGACTTCAAACTGGTCAAGGCTCTGAAGACAGAGGAGGAAGTGTAGACTTCTAAAGACCGATGGCTCGCAAAGGGAGCTCCAACCTTTCCTCACCCTCAGATTGTGTCTGAAGCCTGGTCTTTGTTGTTGTGACAGTCATTTTTCATTTGTGCCTCCCTCTTCATATCTCAATTTGGAGTTTTCTTGGCAAAGAGACTGAAGTGGTTTGTCATTCCTTCTTCAGCTCATTTTACAGATGAGGAAACTGAGGCCAATAGGGCAAAGTGACTTGCCAAGGATCACAGCTGGTATCTGAAACCAGATTTGAACTCAAGATGAGTTTTCTTGATTCTGGGTTCTGCAAACTAGCAGCCCTAAAGATACCCCATAGAATATAGATAATAAAGAACTATGAAAGTGGATGCTATTAATAAATAATAAATAGGGGGCAGCTGGGTAGCTCAGTGGATAAAGAGCCAGACCTAGATATGGGGGGTCCTGGCTTCAGACATTTCCTAACTGTGTGACCTTGGGCAAGTCACTTAATACAGTATTGATACACAGTATTGATTCCAAGATGGAAGGTAAGGGTTTTAAAAAAAATCCCTTACCTTCTCTGTTAGAATCGAAACTGTGTATTGGTTCCAAGGCAGAAGAGCAGTAAGGGCTGGGCAATTGGGCACAAAAGTGCCTTGCTCAGAGTCACACAAGTAGGAAGTGTCTGAGGTCAGATTTGAACCCAGGACCTTGGTAAGGGATTTTTAGAATGTATATTGTGTACATTTTTGGAGAGCTAATGATGAAATATTTACCATCATTTTCCTGGTGATGAATTTCATTGATGGAGAGAGTTTCCCCAATGAGAGAATTCTTTAAAACCATTATTTAACATTTTGTATGTGCTAGGTGTTGGGAATATAAAACTAATGGACAGTGCCTGCCCTCAAAGCATTTGAGATCAATTGGAGGGGACAGGATAAAGGGGAAATGGAAACGATGACCTGGGAAAGAAATGTTGGTCTGGGGTATGACAAGCAAGGATTGTGAGAAGGGCCAAAGGGCATATTCTTTCCAAGTGCAATGATAGCATGGATTGCATTAGTGGTCCCAAAGCAAGAGGCAGAAAAGAGATGAGGAGAGGGAGGTCTGGATGTGCATATCACGTTCAATGATAGGATATCCAAGTAGGCTCTGGTTTTTCTGCTAAATCTTCCTGAGTTCACATCTGGCTTCAGATACTAGCTGGGTGATCTTGAGCAAGTCACTTACCCCTGTTTGCCTCAGAGTCCTTAGCTATAAAATGAGCTTGAGAAGGAATAGTAAAGCACTCCAGTAACCTGGCCAAGAAAACTTTAAAGGGGTCAAAGAGTCAATTGAAAAACGATTGAACAATTCCAATAAATTCATGGTCTGGGACCGACTAGATCTCTGAGTTCCATACGTTTGTACTCACCTGCCAAACAGGGCCAGAACAAAACTGTAAAAATTAAGGGATTAAAATGGAGGGGGAAGAGAAGAGCACAATGCAAACAGATATTTCACAAATAACAATAGCTCACAGATTTGAACTATGAAAAGTGAAACATCTCCCCCATGGAGCCTGGATGGAGAGAAGCTGTGAGTACAAAGAGGAGAGCCAGAGTTGAGGAAGTCCCAATAAAGTCTCTAAAGGCAAACAAGTAGTAGATCCTCAGATTGCATCAGGAGTCAGTCAAAGGTAAATTACTCAGATTTAGGGCATAAGTCAGGCCAAGCTATGGGTGAGAGTCAGACCATGCAGAGGGAGCACAGCATTATGGATGGGAAGGAAACAATCATTCATTAAAGACCCACTATGCGCAAGCACTGTGTCAAGTGCCATTGTGCCATCTGGTCCTCACAACAATCCTGAAAGGTAGGTGCTCTTATGACCCCCATTTTACCACTGAGGAAATTGGCAGAAATGAAGTGGCTTAGCCAGGGGTCACCCATCTAGGAAGTATCTGAGATCAGATTTGAACCCAGAACCCCCTGTCTCTAGGCTTGGGTCTCCATCGACTGAGCCACCTACCTGCCCCCCAGTGCTCAATTCCATCTACCAACTTTGCAGAGGTTTTTGTCAAATTTGACTAGTAAATGTCTGCCTTCCAGGATGGAAAAAGGGAAACATGGACCCTGGAGGTCAGATCTCAGGTCTGGAAGGTGATCCTTCTAAGTAACAAAGAAGAGAGTAATGGCAAAGGTCAAGATATCTGGATAGGGTGTAGTGTCATGGTGATGGAGGCTCTTCTTCATTTGCTTCAAAGCTGCTGATGGATGGGTGGTAGAGAAGATGGAGCTTTCAGGAACAGAGTTTCAGATATGAAAAAGTTCTGCATTTGGAGCCCATTGGAAGCACCTTCACTTGTTCCTAGCTGTTCAGCTTATTCTGGCTTCCATGCCCACTGTGCTTGTTCCCCACTATTCTCTTTGTTATAGCAACTCTTAGCCCCATGAGTCTCTCTTGTTTTCCTAAGGATGGAGGAAAGAGAGGAGTCCAGTAGAGAAGAAGGAAACTAATGACTTCATCCAGAGGAGATCTAATCCTCATCTGTCCAAATGCTCTTCTGCCGGGAACATCCTTGGGAGCTGTTCCTGTAAGAAGAATTTTGGCTGGAACATTAATATAACTATTAAGTTGATGGCTGTTTGCATGCTCGGAGGGCCCCAAAATGGGAGAAGTTTGAATGAGTTAAATATATAAACACAGTAAGACATTTACATACACATCGCTAAAATATAGTAGGAGAATTATAGTTTTCTTGAACCTGAGCAAGAAAGAAACCAGGAAAGTCAATAAACAGAGTAGGGGAGACTCAACATAAGGAGCTGAAATACTTAAAGGAAGTAAGAACTAAACAGCACTTAGCAAAGAAAAACAAAGGCAGCAAAAGAGAGAGAGAGTTTTCAGGCTGTAAAGAAATTGTCCCAGCACCCATGGGCCCTAAATTAGTTCTTTTGGGAAAACTCTTAATGTTTAATAGCTTCAAAGAAAGTGGCTAAATTTAGGCTATGTTCTGGGTAAACTTAAATGCAACAGAATTAAGTTAAACAGATCAAAATTTGTGGGTTTTTTTGGTTCAAAACAAAACAAATCAAGAGTTTATGATCAGAATACTATAAGAAACATCACAGAAATTTTGTCATTGGATTCTAGGATGTAGTCATTGAAGAATGGAGTCAAGAAGAAAGGCTGATTTTGAAAGAGATCTTTTATTTAGAGGTAGGAGGAACCATATAGATCATTTTGTTTAACCTCATTTATTTTACAAAAAAAGAAACTAAGGCCCCCATGAGTAAGGAGACTTGCTCAAGGTTATATAGAATAAATAACAAGGTTAGAATTTGAACCAGGCTCTCAGAAGCTAAATCCAGTATATTAATTTAGGTTTTAAACCAAGTAGATTTCAGACAGACAAAATTTACTTCAAGCATCATGCTTAGTAGTACTTGCCCATTCCCAATTCATAAGAACAGTTACTCTTGGTTCAAAGTACTCTGTGGGTACATTTCCCCCAAAACTGTACCTCATGAGTGCCTGCTAATATCTTTGCCCTTACTGTACATAATTAGCTCAACGTAAGTTTGAACTACCAAAAAAAATGCTATAGTATAGCAGTTCTCAAAAGTTATGGTCTCAGAATATTATACATAGTAACAGCAATCAACTGTGACAAACTCTCAGTAACACAATGATCCAGGATAATTCTGAGGGACTTATGACAAAGAATGCTATCTACCTCCAGAGAAAGAATTGTTGGAGTTGGAATGAAGATCAAAGCATACCATTTTCACTTAAGTTTATTTGGGGTTTGGGGTTTGTATGAGGATTCTTTTACAAAAATGAACAATATGGAAATTTGTTTTGCATAATAATACATATATAACCCAGATCAAATTTCTTTCCAACTCTAGGAGAGGGGAGGGAAGGGAGGGAGGGTAGGCAATTTGGATCATAGAACTTTGGAAAACTTATGTGGAAATTATTATATGTATTTGGTATGTTATATATTATTGGTTATATGTAAGTGGTAAAATAAAATATCTTTATAATTATTATTATGTATATTTGTTATTATATGTAACTCATAAAATATATTTATAATTTAAAATGTTTAAAGAAAAGAAAAGAAAAAAGAAAAAAAGTATGGTCTCAGGACCCTTTTACATTCTTAAAAATTGTTGAAGACCCCAAAGATATTTTGCATATGTAAATTATATCTATAAATATTTACCATGTTGGAAATTATACCTAGAAACTGAAAGTTTCTAAATCACCTCCAGAAAGAGATTTCAAAATGAAAAACCCAAATTATTGCCAAATCCAAGGAGAGAATACTACAAGCAGGGAGAAAGAAACAATTAAAATATTTTGGAGCTAGAATAAGGATTTCACAGGATTTAGCAGCTTCTACATTAAAGGATCAAAGGGTTGGAACATGATATGATAAAAAACAAATGAGAGAGGATTACAACCAAGAGTTACACACCCAAAAAACATGAGAATAGTCCTTCAGGACAAAAAATGGCAATGTAATGAAATTGAGAACTTTCAAATATTCCAAATGAAAAGATCAGGCCTACACAGAAAATTTTACATTCAGACAGAAGACTCAAGGGAAGCATAAGAAGATAAACAGGAAAGAGAAATTATAAGGGATTTAATAAGTTTTAACTGTTAGGCCTACACAGGAAGATAATACTTGTAACTCATAAGATCTTTATAAATATTGGGACAATTATAAAGAATATACATAGACAGAGGATGTAAGTGTGAATGAATTATTATGGGATGGTATTCAAAAACAAAATTAAGAATTAAGAAAGAAAACTGCACTAGGAGAAGAGAAACAGAATGAGATGAATTTTCTCAAATAAAATATATGCAGAAAAGTTATTATAATGGAGGAAAAGATGGGAGAGAGTTGTGAACAATGTTTGAACCTCACACTCATCAGAATTGGCTTAAAGAGGGAATCACCTAAACACTTCTTTGGTTATAGAAATTTGTCTCAACCTTTGGGAAGTAAAAAAGGACAGGGATAAGAGAAGAAGTGGGGGAATGACAGAAGGGGAAATGGTTTGATGTTCAAAAATTAAACCCTTTGTGAGAAGGACAGAATGAAACAAAAGAGAGTGTGAAGAATAAATAGTTGGAAAGTAGGATAGAGAAAAATACACAGTTAATTATCATAATTACAAAAATGAGGGGGAAGAATTCACCTCTAAAATGGAAGCAGATAGCAGAATGGATCAAAATCTAGAATCCTACAATATACTGCCTACAAAAACCACATTTGAAGCATATATACTAAACGTTTAAGGGACTGGAATGTGTTATGCTTCAGCTAAAGCAAAAAAAAAAATCAAAAGTTGCAATCATGATCTCAATGAAACTAAAGTAAAAGTAGACCTGATTTAAAATGAGATGAGGAAAAAAAGTATATCTTGCTAAAAGGTACCATAGACAATGAAGTAATATCAATACTTTTAAAAATCCTTACTTTCTATCTTAGAATCAATACTAAGTACTGGTTCCAAGGTAGAAGAGTGATAAATGACAGGCAATAGGGCAGTGGTTCTCAACCTTTCTAATGCTGTGACCCCGCAATACAGTGCATGTTGCGGTGACCCCAAACCAAAAAATTATTTTGGTGGCTACTTCAAAACTGTAATTTTGCTACAGTTATGATTTGGAATGTAAATACCTGATATGCATTATATATTCTCATTGCTATAAATCAAACATAATTTAAAAATAGTGATTAATCACAAAAACAATAATTAATTCTATGTTGAGAAATATTAATCTAGCAGGAGGCAGCCTGAGCGCTGGGGCGGGAGGTAAATCCTGCCTGAGGTGGGGGTCCGCAGATGCTGCCTTCTTCTTCCTGTCGTCTCCCTCCAGCTCGAGCTGAGGCTTCACTTTGCTAGGGTTACTCGGCTCCGTTATCTGCTCCAGGACTCATTCTTAACTCCTCTGGAGCCAGAATCCCGGTGCTCTCTCTGGGTCTCTGTTTGAGTCTGGTCTCCAGACAACAGGGTAAATCCATCACCCTCATAGGGGGAGGGCTGCTGATAGGTAACTAATATTAGTACAATGTGAGGGCAGCAGGGTCCCCTTTCTTTCTGAGATCTTGCTGTAAAGTAGCGCAATTTCTCAGCGGCTATATGTATTTTCCAATGGCTTTAGGCGACCCCTGTGGTTTGGTCGTTCGACCCCCACCGGGGTCACGACCCACAGGTTGAGAACCGCTGCAATAGGGGTTAAATGACTTGTCCATGATCACACAGCAATGAAGTGTCCAAGGTCAAATTTGAACCCAGGACCTCTCATCTCCAGGCCTGTCCTATTAACTGAGCTACCTAACTGCCTCTAAAGTAATATATCAAGACTAAAATACATGTGCCAAACTGTAAAGCATCCATTTTTAAAAGAGAAGTTAAATAACCTACTAGAAGAAATAAATAGCAAAATTATCATGGTGAGGGACCTTGACTTTCTTCCTTTCAAAACTAGATAAAAACAAATGCGGAGGAGCAGAAATATTAAATGCCTCCTTTTCAGATCATAATGTGATAAAAAATTATGTTCCACAAAGGACCATGGAAAGACAAATTAAAATTAATTAAAAATTAAATAATCTAACTATAAAGAATAATTGGGTCAAAGAACAAATCAGAAAAACCAATCAGTAATTTCACTGAAGAAATTGACAACAATGAGACATAATACCAAAATTTATAGGATACAGCCAAAGGAGTGCTTTTTAAATAAATAATGAGAGAAAGAACAAATCAATGATTTGGGCATGCAACTAAAAACAAAACAAAAAACAAAAAACAGAAAAAGAATAAATAAAAAATTCTGTAATAAACACCAAATTTGAAATCTTGAAAATCAAAGATGAGATTACTAAAATTAAAAGTAAGAAAACCATTGAAATAATAAATAAAATTGAAAGCTAATTTTATGGGGGAACCCCATAAAATGGATAAACTATTGGTTAAATTGATATTTTAGAAAAAGGAAAGAAGAAAATCAAATTCACAATATCAAAAATGAAAAGAGGTAAATTCACCACTAATGAAGAAGAAATCAAAGCAATTTTAGAAGTTATTTTACACAATTCTATGCCAATAAGTTCAATAATTAAAGTGAAATGGACAAATATTCACAAAGGACTCTAAACCTGTGCATATCTAGGCACTTAAAGGCATTACTAGGCCTGTATCTCAAAGAGATTTTTTTTAAAAAGGGAAAAGGACCTTTTTTGTACAAAAATATTTATTGTACCTCTTTTTGGAGTGTCAAAAAATTGGAAATTAAAGGGTTGTCCATTAATTAAGGAACGACTGAATGAGTTGTGATATATGATGATAATGGAATACTATTTGTGCTATAAGAAATGATTAGCAGGATGATTTCAGAAAAACCTGGAAAAACTTACCTGAACTGATGCAAATTAACATGATCAGAATCAAAACATTGTATATGGTAGCAGCAATATTTTGGGGGAAACAACTGTGAATGACCAAAATATTCTCAGCAATACAATGATCCAAGACAATCCCAGAGACTCACAATGAGTCTGCCTCCAGAGAAAGAAGTAATGGAGACTAATTTTTAGATCAAAATGTACTATCTTTCACCTTCTTTTTTCTTTTTCTTTTTAGATTTCTTCCACAGAATGACTAATATGTAAAATGTTCTACATGGTTGCATGAACTAAATGAAGGAGAATAGGAAGGAGGGATAAAATTTGGAACTCAAAAAATTTTCAAATGAATGCTAAAAAATGTTTTTATATGTAATTGGGGGGAAATTAAATATTTTTAAAAGAAATTATTACTAATAAAATTTTAAAATAAGAAGTTATTAATTTCAAAATATCAACAAACATTGAATATTTATCTTTTTTATGAAAAATAATTTTTTATAAAACCAAAAAAAATACTGAGAAAATCAGCTTCATTTGATTTATTTTTGCAAGTCTCTCTAATTTCCAATTTAATAGAAAACAACAGAATTCTCCAATCTGCTTCTTTATTCAATCTGCTGTGATATTGTTTTGGCTGAAGTATATAATAAAAATTCAGCCTCACACAGATAGGTAATTGGAAAAGGAAAGAGTATTTAGTCATTGTTGTTCAGTTGTTTCAGTTGTGTCTGACTCTTTGTGGCCCCATTTGGGGTTTCTTTTCAAAGATACTGAAGTGGTTTGTCATTTCCTTTTTTTGCTCACTTATTTCCTTCTCCCACTCATTTTATGGATGAGGACACTGAGACAAATAAGGTTAAGTAACTTGCCCAGGTCTACCTAGCCAGTAAGTGTCTGAGGCCAAATTTGAACTCAGGAAGATCCTGACTCTATCCATATTTTATTCATACTAATTAATATAATAGTAATAATAATAAAACATAATTATATGACATTATATTGGGGAAGCTAGGTAATACATTGGCTAGAATGTCATGCCTAGAGTCAGGAAAATTCATCCTTTCAAATTCAAATATGGCCTCAGACATTTACTAGCTGGGTGACCCTCTAACAAGTGACTTCACCCTATTGGTCTCAGTTTCCTCATCTGTAAAATGAATCAGAGAAGAAAATAGCCAACCACTCCAGTACCTTGGCCCAGAAAACCTCAAATAGGATTACAAAGAGTTGGAGAGGACTGAAAATGACTCACCAACACCAACAAAGTATCATTATAAATACTATTATAAATTATAGATAATGTCAATGTTTATGAAAACAGTTTTGATTTTGTGGATCTCTTGAAAAGACTTCAGGGATGGCGGGAACTAGGTGACTCTGTAAATTGAGAATCAGAGCTGGAGATGGGAGGTCCTGGGTTCAAATATGGCCTCAGACACTTCTTGCACTTCTTCAGGAAAACTCATCTTCTTGAGTTCAATGAAAGAACCCTTCTCCTTGCTCTGAGGGAGCTTACCAGTGAGGAGGAAGCTTCAAAGCCAAGGCACTGAAGGAATAAGGAAGCAGAACAAAGTTTTCTTGGCTCTAAGCAAGGGTTTCTGCCTTTTCTAAAAGAGCTCTAAGTTAGAAGAACAAAGAAACATTTGCCCCAGAAGATCTAAGGACTCTAGCTCATCCCTAAGGGGAGGCAGTCAAGCTATATCTTGCCCAGTGAATGGGGAAGTCACTTAATCCCCATTGCCTAGCCCTTCCTACTCTTCTGTCTTGGAACCAATATCCAGTATTAATTTTAAGACAGAAGATAAAGAGTTTTGTTGGGGGGGGTTAAAGAAAGAGTTTCAGGGAACCCCAAAGGTCCACAAACCATAAATGTGGAATGCACTCTCCCACAAATAGCCATAGCATCAGTGGGAAAAGTAGACCCACCTAGAGAGCAGATAGGATGGAGGAATACACAAACAAGGAATATGTCCAGTGCTCTCCATATGTGCTCCATGTGCATGTGGCAAGGAGTATGTATAGGGAACACGCAAAGCTGGGGTCCACATGTGAAGGGACGAATTACACCTCTGACCCTGAGGTCTTCTATAATTGCATGGGACTGATTCTGCCAGGTGTGTTCTCTCCATCTCTGTCTGCTGCACCATCTGAAGGCTTAGCTACCTAGCCTTACTCAATGGGGCTTTACCAGACACTGCTTCTCTTGATATGTAGTCTCTGCAATGTGAGGCAGCTGATGAGTGCAGTAAATTGATCTCTGGCCCTAGAGTCAGGAAGACATAGCCTCAGATACCTCATACACATGAGACCCTGGGAAAGTCATTTAATCTCTTTCTGCCTCAGTTTCTTCATCTGTAAAAAATGGGGATTACAATAGCACCAATTCCCAGGGTTGTTAGATGATATTTGGAAAGTACTTTGTATACTGCATAGCATTTAGTAGGCATTTAGTAAATGCATTTCCCCTTCACTTTGACTAGAAGACACCCTGCCTCCACTGCTTTCTTGGAGCAAATGTTTCTATGTTCTCCTTACTTATATCTCTTTCAGAAAAAGTAGAAACATTTGCTTTGAACCAACAAAACTTTGTTCTGCTTCTTTTAATGTCTTGACTTCAAAGCTTCCTCATCAGTGACTGCAAAGAGAAGGGTTATTTCATTGAGTGAATGCCCTTAAACTTACTCATTCCTCTGGACGTGAGTCTCTGGTTGCTTAGACTTGACATCTCCATGAATAAACCTCATGTCTAGTTTACTATTACGTATCCCTCCAATTTTTTATCTGGCAAAGGTTAAATTATTATTAAATTATATTATAATTATATATTAAATAAATAGCTAAATAATTATTTATCAAGTAACTACCAAGGAGCTCTGAGGTTTAGGTTCCCCAGTTTTTGAACCTTCAGCTCCTTCCATTTTTCCAGGCATATTATTGGGTGGGGGAAAAGATCTGGAAGAAAGAAATTAATTTAGGAAGGTTATTGTCTCTTCTACAAGTTTAACAAAAATATTTATTTTTTTAATATAGCCCTGAGCTTGTCTTGACATACCCAGTTTGGATTAAGTGGAAGTACCCATGAGGGGCCCATAGAGGAGACCTCCCTCTACATCCCCTACATGTAGTTGGAAGTAGCTTCTTTTGACTGTCTGTTTGGATCTTTAGAACTGGCAAGAATGAGCTGTCCACTCTCTTTGTGACTATGATCGTTTTCTACTGTGCTCTTTTCAGTAAATCTTATCTGCTACATCGAAAGGGTGCCAGGAGGTAAACTGGAGGGGATGGGAGGGATATCTTACCTACCTTTTGCTTATAGACCCCCATCCTGATTGGGCTGGGGGTATTTGTCTTGTTCTGTTTCATTTTGTCCTTCTCGGTTTAGGTGGCAGCGTGATCTCCACCTTGCCAGGGAGTTGGACTCATGGAAACCTTGAAGCCAGGATTCAAGCAGGGATGCTGCAAGCCAGCTGGTCCAGATATGGAAGCCTGAGAAAGTCACGGTTCCTTGGACTCAAGTCTGAGAGAAGTTTTGGACTTGGATCTGGGACTGTCCTCTATGGGAACTGAGCTAAACTATGAGCCTAATCCCATTCTCCACCCCAGAGATCGAAGGAGAATTATACTTCCCCCATGTTGGGGAAGTTCTTATGTTTGTCATTACATCTTCTGAAGTAATTTCTGAAGATATTTCTTTGTAAAAACTAATCTGTTAGTGGAAAATGGAAACCCTACAGGTGAGGGAACACTATTAATAGGGGCTAGAGCCATTTGCAGAGAGCCTAGATATCTCCCAATTCCCTTGTATGGGCATTGCATACAACCCTGGGGGAGGAATGAAAAATAATATACTTTTCTTTTAGACAAACAGGGACAGAGTGAACAGACAGTCGTGTTTGACTCTTCCTGACCCCATTTGGGGTTTTGTGGCAAAGATGCCAGAATGGTTTTCTATTTCCTTCTACCATTAATTTTATAGATAAGGAAATGGAGGCAAATAGGGTTAAATGACTTGCCCAGGGCTACACAGCTAGAAAGTGTCTGAGGCTGGATTTGAACTCAGGAAGAGGAGTTTTGCTGACTCCAAGTATGGACTCCATGTTATGCATATGCAAGCGTAGCTAGCCAGAGTAAAAAAAAAAAAGCCTTAAACACATAGAAGAAAGTGGGTAGGCACTAGGGATTGAGGGATAATCTCTGGAGTCCAAAAACTCAGACTCTTAAATTCAACCTCTCATCAATACTAGCTGTATGACCCTGCACAAGTCCTTTAGTGCCCCTAGGTAAGTCCCACAGTGAATACTGCCTTTACTCAAAGCATTTCTGGGCTTCCTTTTAGTGACTAGCCTCCCCCACTGACAGTTATGTAGAAAAGTCCTCTATCCTCAGACTTCCATCAGCCTTACTGGTACCACCCTTTGATATACTCACCATGTAGCAGAGGGAGCTGGTTTCCATGGCAGCGAGGACCATGTTTCATCCGAGCCGAGTCTCGTCAGTTCCATGTCAGGTAGCATCTCTCAGCTACTTTCCCTTCTTCCCTCTCATACAGCCACCCAGCCCATCTCCAGGTCAGACCCTCATTATATGTCACTGGCCTCCTAACTAGCTCTCTGGCTTCTCATTTCTCCAATCTGTCTTTCATATAGCCTTAATAGTTTTCCTTAACAAAAATCTGACTGAGTCATTCCCCCAAGCAGCTAGGTGGAACGAGACCTAGAGCGAGAAAGATCTGAGTCAAATTTGACCTCAGATATCTGGGCAAGTCCTTCAACCTCTGCCTTAGTTTCCACAGCTTTAAAATAGAGATGATAATAGCACCTACCTCCCATGGTTGTTAGGACGGTTCAGATAAGATAGCAGTTGTTGTTCAGTCATATTGGACTCCTCGTGATCTCATTTGGGGTTTCCTTGGCCAAGTCATTGGAGTGGTTTGCCATTTCCTTGTCCGGCTCATTTTACAGATGAGGAGACTGTGGCAAACTTTGTTAAGGTGACTTGCCTGAGATCATGTTCCTCCCATGGTCTCTAGACAGTCACCCCCAGGCTCCCTCATTGGTCTCCCCGCCATTCTGCCCCAAACCTTAACTTTTATAGATGTACACCGTATTCCCATGCAACAAGCCAATGCAAACCTGATATGTCAGGAATGTTTGATGGACAGGTAAAGTTACTCAGGAAAGGGGAAGGGGTGAGCTTCCTTGACACAAAAGAAACCAATTATATAAAAATAATGCTATCCAAATATTTAAAAATGTAAAGTTCACTGTGCCCTTAGAATAAATCTATAGAGCATTTAGGAAAGACAAACTGGGAAATGGGACAGTGTGGGTACCACAGTGATACTGGTGAGATCGAGAATGGTGCCAGAAAACAGCTGCCTCTTGGCCACACTCCCCTCTCTCCCAAACATTCCTCACTTCACCCAAATGGGTTCATAGGTTTGTCCTCCTCCAGATTTGAAGACTGCTGCTGAAGACTAAAATTTATCAGTAGAAGGAACTATGGATCTCATTAGATTCAGTTGCCCCACACTCTACAGGTAAAGAAACTAAGGCAGAGAGATGTGAAGTGAATTGTCCAACGTCACACACAAAGTATGTGGCAGAGACAGGATTTGAATCCAGGTTTTCTGACTCCAAATCTAGCATTCTTTTAATTCAACTCTGCTTTCTCCTTGACATGAAAACCTGAGAGCTCCTCAGTCTGTAGAAGAAAGTCATCTCCTGATGACATTCCTGCATGTAGGACTATTGATTTAAAGCTAAAGGAATCTCATGCATCATCTAGTCTAACTTCTTATTTTACTAAGGCCCAGAGAGGTTAACTCACCTGCTTACTACACAGGCAATGCCATAATAAGGATTCAAATTCTGAGACAATGCATTTTTTACTACACTGTTATGACACAGCTGGAAAGGGGCTATATCTGGAGTCAAAGGCCTTGTTTTTAAATCTTATCCTTGGGGGCAGCTGGGTAGCTCAGTGGCTTGAGAGTCAGACCTACTGATGGGAGGTCCTAGGTTCAAATTTGGCCTCAGACACTTCTCAGCTATGTGACCCTGGGCAAGTCACTTAACCCTCATTGCCCAGCCCTTACCACTCTTCTGCCTTAGAACCAATATACAATATTGATTACAAGATGGAAGGTAAGGATTTTATTAAAAAATAATAAAAAAACAAATCTTATCCTTGTTACTAACTGTGTGACCTTGGGCAAGTCATTTATTAAATGAAGAGTTAGATTAGATGACCTATAAGGTCTGAATAGCTCTACATTTCTGTTCCTGTGATCCTATCCTGTCTTCTTATTCCTTGGCTTTTGTAGAAACTTAATGTTTTCTCATCTTCCTGGCTACTAATTTCCATTGACCAATGGCCTGCCTAATTCTAAGTTAATTTGTTTTTGGACTGACCACTTGCCTCTAACCCATGGATTGACCTGATCTTGTTCCTGCTGATTGCTTGCATGTCTAGACTTTGCTATGGCTTTCCCAATCTTGGATTCACTTCTTACACTGACAACTTCCTCCTTTCCTTTTTGGTCCTACCTAGAAGATGCTTAACCCAGTTACGATCTTAGTTGGTTAAATGTGTTGCTTGTCCTCCCTTTTCTAAAAGGACCAATGACCAATCACCATGGAGTGATGTCTTGACTTGTGCATGAACTGGATTTCAGTGAGCCAGATTTGAACCATATCGTCAGCCTCACTCTCTCTCCCAGGGTTGTTGAAGTCCAGTGGCAAGACAAAAGCCAAGACAAGTGGTGATGGCCTGGGATGCAGGGGATGCTCTCAGCATCTTCACTGTTTCCTCATCTGTAAAGTGAAGCTCTGTGCTCCAGAGTCACTGCTTCAGCCCACTTTGTGGGCACTGGAACATATTGTCCTCATCAGCCCCTTCCACCAGGGATAGTCTTCACAAGGCAGCCCCCGTACTCACCAAAGGGTTTGAAGTCATTGGTTGTCCTCAACCTGGCTTAGCCTGTTTAGTGAGATGGTTTTATTGAGGTGTGGCTGCTGCACCAGCTACAGCTACTTGAAGTCCCAGGTGAGGGTTGGGGGAGAGGTAGACACTCAAGGTGAGTGGGTAACCCTGAAAATGGCTGGAAAAATCCTCATACTAGAGATGCTAGTCTGCCAAGAGCATGCCACACACCCTTGGTTAAACACACAAAGGCATCAAGATTTGCCGTCAAATGGAAACGGCAATACCATTCAAAACAGGAATCAAGAGACAGTGTCCTGGAGGTGAAATCCTGCTCTATTGGTAAGATCACTAAATTTGGAACCAGAAGACCTGACTGAGTCCCAGCTCTGATATGCTAGCAGCAGAACCTTAGACAAAGCCCTTTGTCTGAACCTCAGCTTCTTCATCATTAAAACGAAAGGGACTGGAAGCAGCTGGACGGTTCAGTGGATAGAGTGCCAGGCATGGAGACAAGAGGTTCTGGGGTCATAGCTAGCCTCAGACAATTCCTAGCTATGCGACACTGGGCAAGTCACTTAATCCCATCTGCCTAGCCCTTGCCCTTCTTCTTTAGAGTTGTTACTAAGACAGAAAGTAAGTGTTTAAAAAAAGAAAATAAATAAAATGAGGGGGATAGATTAAACCATCTTTAATATTCCTACAATGTCAGATCCTAGGAAATAAAATATAAAATGTGACTATACAGTAAGTGAATAAAATACAGAATAAATAAGCTTCTCAGACTAGGACATGTGAAAAAGAGAAGTTTTCATGAGACTCTCTGGAATCCTCTGCTGCAATTTCCTCGTCCTAGAAGATCCCTTCAGTTGTGTGGTGTGTTCTGCATGGAGCCTCTGAGATCTTGAGGAAATACCCACAGCAGCCATACTCACTCCTCTCCAGGCTCTTCTCTTGACTCTCAGAACTTTTTCTTGCACACTTTTCAGCGAGTTCCTTGTATGTGTCATCTTCCATTATTGTAAAATCCTTGAGAGCAGGAACTGCGTTTCTTTTCACTTATACTGTATTCCCAATTGAACACGGTGCCTTCTTGCACATGGGAAAGACCATCTGCTGGGGCCTAGAGAGGTTGTGACCTCCATATTTGAAAAGAATACCCACAGATTAAAAAAAAATCATGAATTTTACCTATAGTTTTGGTTCAAAAAGTTATTTTTTCTACAACAACCCTATAGATATAAAATGCAAATAATACCTCCATTCTACAGATGAGGAAACTGAGATTCAGGGAAGTAAAATCACTTGGCTTTGAAGATCAAAGCCAAATCTCAAACTCCAAGTCCTGTGCTCTTTCCTCTTTCACTTTGAAATCAAAGATATCATTTTGAACTGGTGCTTTAAGTATATCAGAAAAGGAAAATGGGAAGAAGTATCCATAGCTGTGGGCAGCTTAGGGGCATAGTGAATAGAGCCCTGGACCTGGAGTCAGGAAGATTTATCTTTCTGAGTTCAGATGTGGCCTTAGACACTTCTTATAAGCTGTAGGACCCTGGGCAAGTCACTTAACCCTATTGGCCTCAGTTTCCTCATCTGTAAAATGAGCAGGAGAAAAAAATAGCAAACCATTCCAATATCTTTGCCAAGAAAACCCCTAAAAGGGTCCCGAAGAGCCAGGCATGACAGAAGAACAGCAATAACCCTTTTAGCCAGCCACTCTCAAAGACAGCAGGATATTCTTCATTCAGCATACCCATCTTCCTCTTTGGAGGAAGCAAAGCTCCCTGCTTTTGATTCTCTTCATCTTTGCTTGTTTCTCTTCCCAGTCCCCATCTCAACTGGTGTACAATCTGGAGAAGAACAAAACCTCTACCAGCGCAAAAATGGAGAGAGACTCGTTGTGAACAATAAGGGCGGAAATGTGTGATGCCTTCAGGGATAACAAGGCAGCCATGATTCAATAGCAGCCCTCAAGTAGGACAGTGGTGAGGATGAGCAGGTACTCTGAGGTCATCCCCCCCCCCATTCTCCATGCTGGTAAGACATTTACTAGAGCTCTGGGTCCATGTCTCAGCTTCCCAGCTTGAGAGGAATGTGGAGAACTCACGGAGGGTTCACAGAAGAGGCACCAACATGATTAAAGGCTTAGAAAATAGGCCAAAGAAGAAAATTGAAAGGAGTTGGAAATATGCAGCCAGGAAGGGAAATTTAATAATACTTTTCAAGAACTATATCTTAAGGGCTCTTATAGAGATGGCAACCAGCTGTTCTTCCCTTATAATGAAATAACCGGCTTAAAACGTATAACATGAGGGATTTATGCTAGTTATGGGAAAGTTTCCTGCCTGTGCTATTTTTTTTAAACCCTTAGCTTCTGTTTTAGAATCAAGACTAATTATCAATTCCAAGGCAGAAGAAGAATAAGGACTAGACATATGGTGTTAAATGATTTGCCCAGGGTCATACAGCTCGGGAGTATCTAAGGCCACAATGGAACCCTGAACTTTCTATCTCCAGTGCTGGCTCTCTATCCACTAAGCCACCCAGCTGTCCCATTGCTCGAGTTATTGAATTCTGGAATAGAAATCCTGAATCCTTGAATTCCTTCTTTTTAGAGCTCTTATAAAATAGACTCGATTCTTAACCATGTGTGGCTGGCTTAAGAACAGTCTTGCCTGAAAGTAAGAAAATGAACAGATTTTTCGCTGAGAAACCGAGGATGCTGTTTTATGATTAAAGACATCATTTCTTCATTATAAGGGAGGAAGAACCATTGAAGAGCCTCTTACTTCACCAGATGGTCCGTTTCTGCTGGACGCTCCAAAATGCTAAATGCCAATATAAATCTCAGAGTCCTAAATGCAGCGTAGGAATGTGATTCTTTCGCGCAGAATTGGGTACAAGCCCGTAGTCTGGGTTCAATGAAAAAAAATCAGTGAACAAATTTTTATTGAACATCTACTGTGTGGGGGTCACTGTGCTAAGCACTGGGAGAATCCATTCAGATTCAATCTAATAAGCACATTTTAAGCATCTATTATATATATACATATATATGTATGTGAGAGAGAGGGAGGGAGAGAGAGGGGAGGGAGGGAGGGAGAGAGACTGGGAGATAGAGAGAAAAGGAGGGAGAGGGAGAGAGAGAGAGAAGAGAGAGAGAGGGAGAGGGAGAGAGAGACAGAGGGAGAGAGAGAGAGAGAAGGAGAGAGAGAGTAAGAGACACAGAGAGAGACAGAGAGAGAAAGAGAGAGAGAGAAGGAGAGAGAAAAGGAGAGAGACAGGGACAGAGAGAGAGACAGAGAGAGAGACAGAGGGAGAGAGACAGAGGGAGAGAGAGACAGAGAGAAGGAGAGAGACAGAGAAGGAGAGAGACAGAGACAGAGAGAGAGGGAGAGACAGAGAGACAGAGACAGAGACAGAGGGAGAGACACAGAGGGGGGGGAGAAAGAGAGAAAGAGAGAGAGGAATTTTGAAGTAAAGCTAAGATACAGGCCCTGCCCTCAAGGAGTTTATAGTCTAATAAAAGTTGCTGATTCCATTGTAAATCTTTATAGTAAAGTCCTCCAAAATTCAGCAAGATTTAAAATCTAAGCTGACAAAGAATAGGAATGTCATCTGGGTTCCATTTGAAAACTACCAATGAGAGGAGACCTACCGCCTCCAGAAGGACTCCATTTCCCTTGAGAACATTTCTAATTATTAGGCAATTTTCCCCTAAAATATGTGTTCCAAAGTCCAAAGTTTTAATAAGACTAATTATCTGGCTTCTCAGCATACAATTGGTAAAAAGTTTTTAAAATGGATGATGATGATTAGAGGCAGATATAAAGGAAAAGTGCACTGGATTTGATCTCTGGTGACCTGGGTTCAAATCTGACCTCAGATACTTCTTAGCTGTGTAACCTTGGACAAATCACTTAACTCTGTTTGCCTAGCCCTTGCTACTCTTCTGTCTTAGAGTTATTACTAGGACAGAAACTAAGCACTGAAAAAAAAGTTTTTGAAGATATGAAAGATTATGTTCCATATATGGCACATAAGCATGAAAGTGTATAATTATTTTATTTTTTAAACCATTACCATCCATCTTAGAATCATCTCTGGCCCTGGCTCTCTATCCACTGAGCCACCTAGCTGCCCCTTGCATAATATATTTCAGAAAGCTTGTAGTTCTAGAATTGTAGTATATACACCTTAATAGTATATTATTAGATTTGACCCACGGTTGGAAATGGATATTTTATGACACCACAGTAGCCTCTGGAGATACAAAGACAAAAAAAAATAGTATCCTACATGAAGGAACTTACATTCTATTAGAATGTAATTTTAGGGGCACCTAAGTGGAAAATAGCATACTGGTTAGAGAGCCAGGCCTGGAAATGGGAAGTCCTGGGTTCAAATGATCCTGGAAAAGTCACTTAACCTCAAGTGCCTATCCCTTAATGCTCTTCTGACTTGGAACAGATATTTAGTATGGGTTCTAAGACAGAAGGCAAGGGTTTAAAAAAAAAGAATGTAATTATAATCTATTTAACTAAAGATGCTAAATAAATAAGGTGTTACTATAACCTGTATCCTGTAGGCTACTTTTCAAGTCATTTTCCTTGTGGTCTTGTGTCTGTCATTGCTCAACGGGTCCCCATCTTTTGTGTATATTTCATGTTATTGGAATGGTGAAACTGAAAGCAGTTTAGGATTTAATCTAATCTGCAGTCCTGAAGTAGTAAAGTAGTGAGGACCACTTATGGAACTCCTCCCTCCCTCTTACCACCCCAAGTTGTATTATTCAGTCTTTTGTCTCTTGGCTCTTATCAAGAGTCTTTGAACAAAATTGAAACAAAAGAAACATAAAAATCTAAAACAAGCATGAAAATTAAGCTGGTGACTCCTAGTCCAACCTCTTCATTTTAGAGACAAAGAAATTGAAAGTCCCAAAGGTTAAATAACTCTAAAGTCAAACAGCTAGTCAATGGAAGAGTCAAATCTAGTCAGTTGCTCTTTCCATTATACATTATACATCACTTCCTTCATTTGCCTTTCCATCTTTCCTTCTCCATGATGAATTATCACAATTCCTTTAAATATTCCTCCTTCCCCTCCATTCTTTAGGGATCTATGATGAAATTCTTATTAATCAGCTTCTCAGTTTATCCTTTGTTTCAAACTTTTTCATCCTGCTTTCAAGTTTCCAAACCATTGGTGCCGCCATTATGCTGCCTTATCTAAGGAGACTTGCATCCCAGGCATTGACTATCTTCAAAAGAATGAGCATGCATCCACTGAAAGGACCTCAATCTCCTTCATTGAATCCTGGTGAACTTTACACTATCCAGACAACTCAGACCAGTTCTGTTTACCCTGGGATCTCCTCCAAGATATCGTCTCATAGCTTCAAACACTTTTATGGTCTCCAGATTTGGAAAGTCTCAGTTTTTCCCCCTCATCTTCCAATTGTTCCCTCCCCCCGCCTTCATCTTTTCAGATCCTTATTACAAATGATTTTCCATGTGTCATTTTCCTACATAAAATTGTCTCTTGTATAATGGGAATATTCCTATAAATATCTTGAAATAATACTGAGGTAGGGGGAGGGAAGAAAGCAGTATCTCCCCTGGTACCGCTTAATCGCAGATCTGGGTTCATGGAGGCTCCCACTCCCTATTGGAAAAGAATGAGTACCTATTTCCTTAGGTCAGGAGATTGACTAGAGGTTTCCCTAGGGGGGAAAAAGTGCTTGACAAGAGGAGTAATAAGGATGCTGGCTCAGCCACTCAGTCATAGATGAGTCCAGTATCCAGTGATGACAGTGCAGCATACACTTGGCGTGGTCTGAAGACGTGGCAGGGGAAATGAGTCAGACACATCTGTTGGAGCCATCAAGGTGGCTCATAGTTTCAGAGGTCCCATCTTCCCTCAGCAGGACTCAGAAATGAAAAAGAAAAACCACATCTTCTGCTCCACCCCAATTAGAATATACCATTTCCCAGAGGACTGGCAATCAGCTTCTTTAGATATCCTTCAGAAACAAAAATGGCAGAAGCAGCCCTCGATTTATGCAATGATATTTGGCTTAGATGTCCTGTTTATCTAGGTTGTCAAAGGCCCTCTTAGAATTGGCTCTGGGTGGAGCCTTCCTTGTCTGGAAGCTTTTAAGAAAGGGGCAGGTCCATAATTCAAATCAAGTCAAGTCAACAGCTAACTATTGGATACTTATTTTTCAGAAGTAAGGCACTATCCTATGTACAGGGGAGGATACTAAGACAAAAAAATCCGTTTCTGTCCTTAAAAGCTTTATGTTACTTTCAGTTTGGTTCAATGAGGCAGAAAACCACAGAGTTTCTGACCTCAAGAAACTTACCTTCTTTGGGGCTGGATATAATTTAATTCAATTCCACAAACATTTATTGAATTCAAGCCTTAACTGAATCCCCAGTTATGAGGGATCTCTTCTTTTAGAACGAGACTTCTTAATCTCTTTTGCATCCCAGACGCCATTTTGATTGCTAAATTTCCAGTGGGAGCATTTATACCTCAAAAATTGGAAATCATTACAAATCAGAGCCTTATTTATTGTTTTGTCCATTTCTAGACTTAAGAAAGTATTGATAATGGAGATTAAACTTAGAAGTGTTTGCATACATTTTCACCTCAATGATGGTTAAAAATTCAGCAGCATCCTCCTGCCCCATCTCTACAACTTTGGTCCCCATTGAAATCTTTGTTTTCCTTCAAGGTCCATCTCAGTTACATTCTCTTCTCTGAACAGTTCCCTGAACTTCTAGGTATAACTGATCTCTCTTTTCTTTCTTTCTTTTTTTTTAAACCCTCACCTTCCATCTTAGAATCAATACTAGGTATTGGTTCTAAGGCAGAAGAGTGGTAAGGGCTAGGCAATGGGGGTTAAGTGACTTGCCCAGGGTCACACAGCTAGGAAGTGTCTGAGATCAGATTTGAACCCAGGACCTCTGGTCTCTAGGCCTAATTCTCAATCCACTGAGCCACCCAGCTGCCTTCTAATCTCTCTTTTCTTGAATGCACTTAGAAATGAGGAATGGATTTGCATAGGGAGCTCTGAAATGAGGAAACTCCCTCAAGGACAAGTTGGCAACTTCTCTACAACTCAGTCTCTGAGCATTGCCTAAACTTGCAGTGGTATTAAAATCAAATAGAAATGGATCTCTGCAGGCTGCAATTTTACTTAGAAAACCATAGATTAGCATTGTCTATATTGTAATATATTTTCATTTATTTTAAGTATTCTCATAAAATTACTATTAATCTGGTTCAGGCTACATTGTGAGTTTTGCTGGCCAGGAATTTGACACCTCTGGACTAAAATGTTATTCAGTCATTTGTTTAAGTCATGCCCAACACCCTATTTGTGTGTTTCTTGGCAAAGGGTTCATTTCACTAATGAAGACACTGGAGAAAACAGAGTTAAGTGACTAGTCCAGGATGACACAGCTAGTAAGTGTCTGAGACCAGATTTAAACTCAGGAAGATGAGTCTTCCTGACTTCAAACCTGGAACTCTATCCACTGTGCCACCTAGCTGCCCTTGGCTTAAAATACTGAGAGTTTAAGTGACTGGTCCAGGGACATGGGACTTGAACCGAGTTATCTCTGATTCCAAGCTCTGGCCACTACGTCACACTACGTCCTGCACATCCTATCCATTTATATTAATCAACTTAATTCAAGCCGAAGTGCTATCTTAGGGACTGAGGATAAGGGTCAGGAGGCCTAGGGATTGCCTCTGCCTTCAAAGAGCCCAGCATTTCATAAAGTGTCTAAAAAGTCCACTTGCATAGAAAGGGATAATACAAGAGAGAATGCAATAAAAATAGAGAATATGCTTTAAGTATATTTGAGGAGGGAACGATTTCTTTCAGGAAAGGAATAGGCTGAGAAGGGAGAATGGAAGAGGAAAAGTGGCCAGTGGAGATCTCAGAGCTTCATGGATATAGTAGTAGCTGAACTGGGTCTTCTAGGAAGAGAATGATTTCTCCTTGTAATTATTTGTGCATTTGTCTTATTCCTCGACTGAATTATAAACCTTTTCGAAACCAGAACTGTGTCTTACTTTAGTCTTCACATTCCTAGCACCTTGTCCTGAGCATTATATATAAATATTCCTAAATAAATTGAATTGAATTTTTGAGGATGGTTTCTGCTCAGCCCTGATCAGATTCAGAAAATCTGTTGAGATCTTTTTGAATGTCCCCAGTCGAGGCAAGATTGTCCAATAGGTGAAATTGTGCTCTGAACTTTTCTTTTCTGAGGCTCCCCAGGAAACCTCTCCAAATTCCAGGCATCACCCAATTCAGCCCCAGCCCCAGACACTTTTTTTCCATTCCATTCTTGAAGTGCTTTGCAAGTCTTTAATTAATTAATACCCATCAAAGAATTAGCTAATAAGGATTTAAGGCATTTTCCAGCCCAGGGATATTTGCATTTTAGTAGACTATTCTTTCTTTTCTTTTTTTTAAACCCTTACTAAGTATTGGTCCCAAGATAGATGAGTACTAAGAGGTAGGCGATTGGGATTAAGTGACTTGCTGAGGGTCATACAGTGAGGAAGTATCTGAGGCCAGATTGAACCTCTGCACCCTCCCTCCAGTCTATAGGTCCAGCTCTCAATCCACTGAGCTATCTAGCTATCCCTTAATAGAATACTCTGAAAGACCAAAAAACCTTTAAGACCCAAAGGAATGAATCTCTAATGATGAAGTTTCAGGTACATTTACAAAAGAGACAGCATGGAAACATCACCTAAAAACTTCATTTCTAGTTGGGTGTAAAGTGTATAGACACAATTGCTGTAGATTTTATATATAATATCTAAACACAAAACAAAGAGATCTTTGGATAGACATGTATGGAAACTTGGCCACCCTTCTCCAAGGGATATTTTGATTTCTGCCTGGTAGAGAGCAGAAGTGTTCCTGCTAGCCTCTCCTTTCTCCCCTGAGAGGGGGATACCAAACTAGAATGACATTTATCTGCCTGCTCTAAATATTGCTGGTCTAGGAGCACAAGTTTTAGATTCAAACCACTTTTCCTGGCTGTCCCCTAAAGGGAGAGCTTACATCTAAAAGCCTGGCCTCTTCCTACCACATGTCAGACACACAAAAGACCAACACAAATAGTGAAAAGCAAATGAATTCATTTACCCAACCAGATGGCAAACAGAAAACATAGGAGCTCTACAGGTGAGAATCTACCAGAAAATACATGAAGGAAGGAGCTCTTTGGTTGAGATCTTGCTCCCCCTAATCTCACAGAAGTGGGAAATTCTCTCAAGTATTTAGGGAGACAAGATCGAAATCAGGAATACATTGAAGTGCTGATTTCCCCAAGTGTCTCCATCAGTACCTTTCACTTCTCCTCTTTGGAGTTGATCCTAAAGAGAGTCTAAAACTATTATAACAGGATGGAAAAATGTCTTCTCTACAAAGCTCTCATACCAATTGCACCCCTTACATTGCCTTGTAGCATTATATCAGCATTCTCTCCATCAAATTAGGAGTCATATTTAAGTGGAGACTTCCAAAACTCCCCAGACTTGAAACTGGCATTACATATACACAAGGTTTCCCTTTACATGCTTCTATATTGGCTTATGAACAGAATTCAAGAAGTAATGTGAAACCTACTGCTAAGACATAAAGTATCATAGATGTTAGACCGAGCCTGAAAGAAAGTAATCTGTCAATGACAACCCCCAATTTTTTTTATTAAAATTGTGAATATGGCTCAAACTACTAAGAGTATTTTGCAGCTGAGTGCCATCTACTCTGTTATCATAACAATGTTGATGAATGTTGACAAGACTAGTAAAAATGTTGAAGGCTGAAGGAAATTCAATAAGTTCAAAGAAATCCTTTTCTAACATGCTTTTAATTTAAGTTCAGCTACAAGAAGTAGTCACAAGAAGGGCCCTGTTTCTTCTTCAACACCTCAATGAAAATGTATCTTGGTGAATTTTTCCTCCATGGGGCATATCTAGACCCAATTCATGCCTTCTCTTCCTGGATGATTCGTGTTGATGAGTATTGGTGGAGTTCACTGGGGATGTCCATCTGTTATCCTTAGCTTGTCAATCAGTCAAGAAACATTTTATTAAAGCACCTGCTATGTGCATGTGTCAGGCAGCTAGGTGGTGCAATGGATAGAACCCAAACCTGGAGTCAAAAAGACCTGAGTTCAAATCCAGTCTCAGACACTTACTAGCTGTGTGACCCTAAGCAAGTCACTTAACTATTTGCCTCAGTTTCTTCATCTGTCAAATGAGGTGAAAAAGGAAATGGCAAACCAGTCCAGTATCTTTACAAAGAAAACCTAAAATGGGGTAATGAAGAATAGATCACAAATGAAAGGACTGAACAGTAATTATAGATGTGCTACTGTGCTAAGCCCCAGGGATAAAAAAAAAAAAAAACAGACAAGGATAGTACCTGTCCTGAAAGAGCTCACAGTCTAATGAGGAAAACAATTGAATAGCTGGAAGGGAGCAGGCTGGATTGCATTTGGAAAATCTGAGTGGTACTTTTAAAAACCTAATCTTTTTTTTCATCAAGACCCATCTTTTCTACATATACATATTCTCCCAGAGATGATCTATGTTTGTGAATCTTGGTAAATCACAGACTTCTGAGAAATTTAAGTTGCAGTTGACCAAAAAAAGAATACATATCTTATATTTAGAGTAGTAGTAGTAATAGTAGTCTCTTGGTAACTGAGGATGACGATTGTCTTTGTGCGCTTTCATCTATGGTGTATAGATGAGTGTGCACAAAAACACTTGTGCGTGAAGGAGATTTAAGTGGAAAAGTTGATGCACAGAGACAGTCCCATTCTCTTGGCGTTAGAAGCGTGGGTCCAGTGGCACGAAAAGTCGTTACACCTGGAGACTTCCTCAGCTGCATTGGATGGCCGTGTTGTCCTTTGTGCTCCAACATGCCCTGAGCACTCCACAGTGCTTTGCTGCGTCGCCATCTTAGCCGTTGAACCTTCTTATTGGTTTCTTCCGCCTGTTCTGCTGAAGCAGTCTTCACATGCTGGGTGAGCAAAGCCCTGGTTCACCAGGGGCAGCTGGGTGGCTCAGTGGATTAAGAGCTAAGCCTGGATATGGGAGGTCCTGGGTTCAACTCTGACCTCAGATACTTTCTAGCTGTGTGACCCTGGGCAAGTCACTTAACCCTCACTTCCTAGTCCTTACTGTATATTTAGAGTGCCAACAATTAAATTAGTATACAAAGATGGTCAAAAAACATGGTGACTCTTAGCACCCTCTTTCCCCTTTCCACACTCTATTGCTTCATTGAAGGAGCCAAGGCATAAAATTGAGGGTCATTTTCTATTTTTTCCTTTTTGTTCATGAGTAAAACTGACCAAAGAACTCATCAACAAGTTCCTTTTCTACTTAGCTAAATTGGTCCTCAGAAAGCAAACATGGTTCATTGCCAGAGGCATTCTCAAAATCTTTAGAATCTTATAGAACCTGGCACATATTCTACTCTGTTAGAAGAACCTTTGAAAACCCTGGATCACTGTCATGCTGTGACAGGCATTGAAGGAGGGCAGGATTTTTGAGCATATTGTAAAATATCACAAGGTCCTCCTTTAGTGTTTCATCATAGCATAAAGCAACACTGAGTTTTCAGAAGCAGCACCAATAGAACACCAGTGTTCTGGTAGATTCCACACCATGTTGGAGTGACTTTGAGTGCAATTCAGGTGTCAGACTGAGTCCTCTTTACAAGAACCAATGGTCCAGTTTGTGGAAAAGGTTATCAATAGTAGGTCGACTACATGGTGATGAATCATTGGTCAGGGCCACCCATGAAACAATGAAAAATACAAAATGGCTCATGATTCCAACCTACCCTATCTGAATATCAAAATAAAGTTGGCAGAGTGATGGAAAAGGTAGTAGAGTTATTTTTTTAAGAACTACATACCTTTTACATTACTGATAAAATACCAGTCATTGGTATTCTACATGTGAGATCCTTGCCCAGGACCAACAAGTAAATGTGCTACGAAAGACACTGAATCATATTCATTTTGAATGTTTCATAAATATAAAACCAGAATAAGGAGGTTACAGTTAAATGGAAGATGGCTCACAGGCTTTCCATGAAGAGGCATATAAAGGAGATGGTAAAATTGACTTTACTATGTATCCAAAGGCAACAAGAAACATCACTTCATGGCATTTGGTCACATTTTATAGTACTGATGATAAATGTTGGCAAAAGACCACAATGAAAATAACTGCATCTAGACCATGCACCAATATCTCTGCAAAAGAAGAAAGATAGGGAAATGCTAGGAAGAACTTGAGGGCTCATATATTAAATCAACATATATTGGATACTCAATGACTTTCGTGGGAAAATAGGAATGAATATGGGAAGAACTATGTTAGAAAAATATGGACCAGTAGTAAGGAATGAGAATAGCCAAAGAACTGTAGATTACATAGAAACTTCATGACTTGATATAATTTATTTCCCTGAGAAAAACAAAAGGTCTTGGTGGCTCAATGGATTGAGAGCAAGGTCTAGAGATGGGAGGTCCTTGGTTCAAATCTGACCTCCTAGCTGTGTGACCATGGGAAAAAATCACTTAACCCCCATTGCCTAGTCTTTATCACTCCTTGCCTTGGAAACAGCAGTGATTCTAAGATGGAAGGGTAAAAGTTTTAAATAAAAGGAAAAGAAAAAACTGGAAGGTGTGAAGCCTACCAAGAAACAAATGACATTATGAAAGTTAAATTGATTTTTATTTTAATAGACAATAAATGACTATTTCCTAATGGGATTGGAATGCAGTGAGACACTGTGTATTTGAGGGGTTGTTTAGTTGTAACTGAGGGGTTCAGTCTTTCAGTATAGAGAGGGGGAAAGAGAGGAGAGAACCTCCCTTCTCAAAGCAGGGTTAAGGGGAGACAGCTGATGTTTAGGGTTGGCTCAGAAAGAGAAGAGGGGGTTTGAAGATTTTCCTTCTTCTGCCTTCCCTCCTTAGTTAAGACTGATCTCCCAGATTCACTCTTGTCCCTCTTGTTCCCCCTCCACTACTTGAGACCAAAGGGTCTCCCCTTGATCTGTTCACTCACACACAGCTTGGGGAAAAGTTAGCTATTTTAATGTCAACTCAATCAAGGTAATACAAAGGAATAACTAGCAGGGAAATAATGGGAAGAGGAATGTGGGGGAAAGGGGGTCCCTGTCTCTATCTAAAACCCTTTTCCCTCCCTCCTTCAGTTTGGGGGGAACTCAGGCCTTGGCAGCCTGAGCCCTCTGAGAGAAAGTCAGGTTGACTTACCCTGGGTTTGGCCCCTTGGCCACAATTCAGACCTAGGGCAACAGGAGCTGAAGTAAAGTCAGACAGAGATTTAAAATGTCTTTTTCAGGTTTCCTCTTCAATAGCCTTTTCAATTGGAAAATGATGGAGGAAAGATTTCCAGGCACCAGGAGGAAAAGTGGGTAACCCTCAGGAGAAAGTATTTTTCCACCTTCTCTCTTCAACTTCTCAAGACTGAGAGCCTCACTGCTCTCCCAGCCAGAATCTTCTACTCTCCTCAAGATTCCTGCCTCCTGGGGTCCCTCCCCCATGGAGGTGATCAGTTCCACCCACTCTATAGCCTAGCACTTTTCTTTATGTGCCAGCCTCTGTCACAAATCCTCCATTTCCTATTATTCGTGGGGTGCCACCCTCGCCCATGCCAATTACTTAGCTTCTATGTCTATTCTAATCTATCTATATTACTTATTATTCCCATCTAACCTCCCCCTCCCAAAATAATAAATCTTATCCTAATCTATCTATTTGTTAATCTAAGTTCCCATTTTATGCTAAGACTGAGTTGTGGGAAGAGGGTTAGGGTTATGTGCCAACAAAGTTTTAAAATATAACAATTTCTTAATACAAACTATTCTTCAGTTATTAAAAAGAAGCTTTCTTAGTCATAGCAGGGAAAGAATATTCAGAACGTATACATCATTGATTAAATTGGGAACAGTGTTTATGTTATGGCAAAGGTCATGTCAGTCCAAGTGTGGATTAAGCATAAGAGAGGAGCTTATCCTTTCTATCCAATAACTTGTAATTAGGCCACTACAAAGTTATGCCATTAGTCTGAGCTTTATTCTAAGACTTAAGGAAAATATGAATATCTTTTTTTAACCCTTACCTTCTTTCTCAGAATCAATATACTAAAATATCATTTCCAATGCAGAAGAGCGAAAAGGGCTAGGCAATTGGAGTTAAGTGCTTTGCCAGGGGCCATACTACCAGGAAGAGTCTGAAATCAGATTTGAACCCAGGACCTCCCATCTCTAGGCTGGACTCTTTAGTGTTTCAACATATTTTAAATATGGTTTAGCCTATATGGGTTAGCTATTGTTCCTATGATAGAGGAAGAGATAATCTTCTCAACATTAGTTCAAATTCTAGGGCAGAGCTTATCTGGTTAAAGATGAGGTGTGCTACCTTTATGTTACCAGTTGGTCCTATGGTTCTACCAACCATTGCTTTGACCACCAGGCAACACCAGGAATTCATCATCTGCCCCGTGATCACATGCATTCCCCCCTCTTCCTTTTCCCCCAGTGTTCCACCTGTTGCTCAGGGATTAATAATTAAGTCAATACCATGATTTTTTTTAAAAAGGCATGACAATCCACAGCCAAATGGTTCCACTCAGAATTCCTGTGATTCTAAGTCTCCAGTTGCTTGGGTTGAAGCTGACCTCCCATAATCCCATGATCCTACCATCTATTGTTTATAAATTCCCCTTTATATTCAGGCTGTGTCCTTGTCTGCCAAATTTCTTGATATATATTTTGAAATGATTTTTATTTTTTTAAATAATTTTTCTTTTTTTTCCAAATATTTTCCCATGTTTCTATGATTCATTTTCTTTCCCTCCCCTCTCCTGGAGCCAATAAGTCCTTCAATTGGGTTATACCTGAAATAATTTTTCTATGTGAGAATTTATTCCCTTTCTGTGAGAGGCAGCATTGCACAGTGGCCAGAGCTGGCTTTGAGATTAGAAAAATCTAGATTCAAATGCTGCCCCAGTCATACATGGTTGTATGAGCTTGAAAATGGCACTTCGCCTTTCAATGCCCCCAAGCAGTTCTAAGAACTTGTCCTAAAGGATGTCATGGCTTGTATCAGAAAAAGGGGTTTCCTACAGCCTTCGAATCACAAGTCTAGACACTGTATCTATTTTTTTTTAATCCCTTACCTTCTGTCTTAATAGCAGCTTTGAAGATAAAAGACCAGCAAGGGCTAGGAATTGGGACTAAGTGAGCTAGGAAGCATCTGAGGTCATATTTGAACCCAGGTCCTCCTGACGCCAGTTCTGGTACTCTATCCACTCTGCTATCTAAGTTGCTTCTTTATTTTTCTAAGTACATTTTATTCTCCTTCCCCAAAACAGCGAAGGCTCCTGGAGGGCAGGAGTTATTTCATTTGTGTCATTACCTAGCCTAGTTCCTGGTACATATGTACTTAATAAATGTTTATGTAATGGATTGGAATTACATAGATTTGTATGACACTTTTTTAGCACCAAGGAAAATGAACCCATCATACTTCGATTTACCATCACGGTCCCTGATATGGCTTTAGAGGAAAGAAATAGTACATAAAAAAGAGGAAATAGGAGAATAGGAATAGCAACTGGATTGGAAAATAGGAAAAATAGGAAAAACAACTGGATTAAACATTAATGTTCCTAAAGATGAGGCAAGCTGGAGGGGATATAGTAAAGTGGGCATTGAGGAAGTGATTTCAAAAGGTAGCCAAAGGAGAAGTCACCAAAGAAAAAACCCATCAATTTTGTTGTTCAATCCTTTTTCAGTCTTGTCTTGATGACCCTATTTGGGATTTTCTTGGCAAAAATACTGAATTGGTTCATTATTTCCTTCCCCAGCTCATTTTACAGATAAATAAACTGAGGCAAATATGATTAAGTGATTTACCTAGGGTCACACAACTAGTAAGTGTCTGAGACCAGATCAAAACTCTAGAAAAGGAGTCTTCCTAACTCCAGGCTTGATACTCTATCCACTATGCCACCTAGCTGCCCAGATATTATTATTACCGCCCCCCCCAAAAAAAAGAATTCCTGAAGGAACAACTTTTGATGCATGTTTATATATTCTGCCGCTATATAAATGATAAAAGTACAATCTGTACATATATCAGGGGCATCTTTGATGAAGGTATAAGGAGGGAACATGCAGGTTTGTGCAAGCAGTATCCACAGCAGAACTCCCTTTTACCATTACATAATTGACGGAAAGATATAAAAAATAAAAGATTCCATTGTGCTTATTGTCTATGGATTGTAAAAAAGCTTTTGATTCAGTAGAACAAGATGCTGCCTTACAGGCTGTCCTCCCCCCAAAAAATGTCTCTTGTAGATACTTCAAAACTATGGAAGATTCTGGTTCAATGACCTTGTGATCATTAATATCAGATATGTCGTAAAGCAGGAAGATGGATGCTCACCAAAAGTGCATATCATTGTGGAGGAGATCCAGCATAGAACCAAGTTGAAGAGGGATTTGTTCTAGGTGGAGAAGTCCTCCAGATGTTCCAATTTGCAGACAGTATTGTGTCAGGTTCTTGTAGAAAATGCTTAATGGCATCCATTGCCATGCCAAGAGTTTGACCTAACTATCCACAGAGGAAAAAACAAGCAGATGAAGAACATAAACATTTTGGATGGTGACAAGCTGTTAGGTGGACAACCTATAGAGCTCATTCATCTCTCTCTAAATATACATAATATATATGTATATATATATATATAATATAGCCACGTATATATTCATTAATTCAGTAAACATTAATTTTGTGCCTATAATTACATAAAAATTAAGCAAGAAAAATGCCTATAAAGAGCACTTATTCTATTTTTTTAAAGACTTACCTTATCTTAGAAGCAATACTAAGTAGCAACTGTAAAGCAAAAGAGCAATAAAGGCCAGGCAAGTGGGATTAGGTGTCTGAGGTCAGATTTAAACCCAGGGCCTCCTGTCACCAGACCTAGCCTCTATCCACTGAGCCACCTCACTGCCCCAAGTGTTCATTCTATTAAAAGGGCATATACTGAAAATAACAATAAGTTCAGACCTAGAATTGAATGGGAGAAATAGAGCAGACTGAATAGCCATTGAGAAATTGCAAAGCTCCTTTAATAGCCTCTTTTTGTTTCTCCCAGAACAAAGTCCCACATTTTTGATGCCCATATTCTACCAGGCTATGAGTCATGGAACATCACAGTCATCAAAGAATAAAAAATGAGTATAACTTGGAGACCAGTGAAAAGGAAGATGGTGGGCATGGGCAAGATGGAACACAAAATAATAAACTATAATGAAGTATCTGAGGAAAGGGTGTCATCAGATGAACATTTGTGGGGAAATGAGCTGGTCACATGGCAAAAGTGAATAATAACTAATGAATAGCTTGCTTGTTCTATTGGCACCTCATGATGGCAAGAAAAACAGAAGGTGGCCCCAAGAGCACTGAGTGCCCCTCCAGTGTCAAACTTATAGGAGGATCTGGACTGGAGTCCTACAGAGTGGGTAGACATTGATATATTATTGCAGGAAACATCTAAATCAGTGAAGTGCAATGTAAAAAAGAGAGATCCAGGGGGTTACAAGCAAAGCTGAAGGAGGGATCAACTGAACAACAGTGAAGGAGGGGCAGAGAAAGAGAAGCTGCAACTCTCAAAGGTCTTCCAGTCTGGGAAGTGGAGGAGGAAAGGAGGATTTCTTGGAAGCTAAGAGCCCATCAGTTTGGGGCCTGTTTATTCCTTCTGGGACCCAAAAATACCTTCACTAAGACTGTTTAAGCACAGCTACTGGTTTCTCAAGGGGGGGTTGGATTTGGACTCACGTTGGCCAGAGCCATCCAGATCTTTCCCTGAGATTTCTCTCTCTCCCTGACCTGTTCCTAGACTCCTGAATTAAAGGCTAGGTAGCTGAGGAATAGGGATCAACCAGTAGCTGACCAGAGGACTTGGGGGGAGCAGTCTGCCAGAGGAGACCAGTGTTAGGGTTTCCTACTCCCCATTTTCCTTGCCTGACACCCCCACCTCTCTTTCCCTGTATGAACCTAAATAAATTGTTTACTACTTTAGAATTGGGTCTGGTTGATTTCTGATGCTAGGAGAGGGGACAGAAGATTTGGGGAGAATCCCATCTCTCCCCAAAAGAGAGATCCCAGGGATCCAAACTGCCTAACCCAAGGAACAACATCTCTCCTTGAGAGTAGGGAGACCCCAGGTTTCTGAAGGGAAGTGACAGTGGGTGTCCTCCACCTCCCAGAGCTATTCTCTGAGGAGACATATTCCCTCTGTCAGGGGGACAAGACTTGGCTACCTCTCTCCCAGAAAAAGAGAGGGGAAAAAGAATCTTTTCTCCCTCTCTCCCCATTTCCCTCTCTCCTTCCTTTCCCTCTCAATTGTCCCCCCTCTCAGATCCTTCTATTACAGAAGTCAGTCACAGATGTGTGTGAGTGAGTATATGTGTCATGAAATAAATTTTCAGAAATTCATAGGCAGATATGAAGCACTAAAAAGATAGGATTATAGACCTCTGCTCCTTTAGACTCTGAGCTCCTCTGATTACAGCTCTTAATACATAGTAGGCGTTTAATAAATGCTTGTTGACTTGACTTAAAAATAAAAGGTATTGCCCATAATAATGAAATTAAGGAAATGTTGAACTCTTGACAATTCTTATAATGGATCATTCTTTAAGAAGAATGATTGTAAGTAGCATGTACATAATTGGCATAATGATGTTTCTAAAAATGACATAAAAGTCAAATAGTTCATTTATAATCTTTATTAACTTGCTTCTCAACCCTTTTTGGTTAGAAAAGGAACAAAAGTAAACTTCAGCCCCAGCTGGTCTAAATGATCACAAATTCCAAATTAATGATGTCAGTTTTTCTGTTAATACTGTAAAGCTATTCCAGCCCTTATGAAAAGAGATGAAGAGGCCAGCCCTGCGGCAGGGCCAGTAAAAGTTGGTGTATGTTAACTGACCTACCTCTTTCCCTCAGCAACTATGGGAAGATTCTTATCATAACAGACATTTGTTTCAAACTGACTGGGTCCATGGCATAGGAGGGAGGCAGTTAGGTGGCTCAGTAGATAGAGTGCTGAGCCTGGAGCTGGGAAGACCTGAGTTCAAGTCCAGCCTGGAACACTTATTAACTGTGTGGACCTGAGCAAGTCACTTAAAATCTGACTTAATCCACATTTTGACAAACGGATAGGGGACCTTTGCCAAGAAATTCCCATTGGTGAGTTTTGGAGTAGCAAGCATAAGGTTGTTTCATGCATTTTAAATGCAGGTTTGTCTTGCATAACTTCAGAGTGTGAGAGGAAAATTGCTAATACAGATGATGAGATGGAAGCTCAAGAAATCAGAAAATAAACCATAGCCAACAATTTGAGAAAGAAAAAAGGAAGGAAGGAAGGAAGGAAGGAAGGAAGGAAGGAAGGAAGGAAGGAAGGAAGAAAGAAAGAAAGAGAGAGAGAGAGAAAGAGAGAGAGAGAGAGAGAGAGAGAGAGAGAAAGAGAGAAAGAAAGAAAGAAAGAGAGAAAGAAGAGAAAGAAGAGAAAGAGAGAAAGAAAGAAGGAAGGAAGGAAAAGGAAGGAAGGAAACTAGGAAACAAGAAAAGAGAGCAAATATACACATGTGAATATCCATATATTCATATATATATATACACAGATATCTAATTAAGAAGGAGATCCATTCACTGCAGGAGAAGCAGGCAAGCCTTATCTCCAGTAGTCAACTAAAATTCTAAGAATCCTAGTCTTCTGCTGATATCTGGCTAGTGATGGTGTTAGCTGTGGGGACTTTGTGGCATTGAGCTAAATTGTAAAACCCCAGTCAATGCATATGATCCAAAAGCAAGGAAGTCTTTACATGCTTAAGGTAGACATGCTCTTAATTCACTGATGGGTTGAGACCTGGTGGTTATCCTCAATCTGATTTTACCCATCTACTAAAATGGTTTTACTGGGATGTGGACACTACAAATGATGCAGCTTCTTGGAACCAGGGGTGAAAGTTGTGTGAAGGGTGAAAGATGGACATCAAATGGGGGTCATCTGAAAAGATCCAGGCAAGTCCTCACACCAGAGCTGCTAGTTATCCTGAAATATCCCATATATTCCCATGCACTGGTAAATGTTTAGCATACATCAGTGTGGAAAATGTTTAACAACTGACTCTTAAAGGGTGAGGGAGAGTGTATACAGAAAACACTTTTTTAAGTTTTATCTGTATTATTAGTCTTTTTCCCAACACTTCTTAAGTCTAGGTAATCAACAAAATAATCAAGACCTTATTGGTAGCCTTTGTTGATTTCTGAGGTTTAAATGTTCACCAGGGAAATTTTATAAATTGGCTCTAGGGGGCAGCTAGGTGGCTCAGTGGATTGACTGTCAGGCCTAGAGATGGGAGGTCCTTGGTTCAAATTTGACTTCAGACACTTCCCAGCTGTGTGACCCTGGACAAGTCACTTGATCCCCATTGCCAAGCCCTTACCACTCTTCTGCCTTGGAGCCAATACAGAGTATTGACTATTGACTCCAAGACAGAAGGTAAGGGTTTGAAAAAATTGGCTCTAATTAGACAGCACCCCTCTGATTGAGGGATTTTCATTGATTGAAAGCTCTCAATGAGTCAGTAACATAACAGTAATCAAAAAGATGTAGCCAAAGATTTAACTTTCAGGGACAAAGTGTTCTGTCTCTTGGACAGAGCCCAGGTGGAGCATTGTGTTCACTTGGGCATCACAGTTTAGGGAGAGTATTGATGAACTGGAGAAAGTTCAGAAAGAGCTATCCAGGATGGTGAAAGATCACAAGACCATACCACACAAGGGTTGGTTGAAAGAATTAGGGATATTTAATTTGGAAACAAGACGGGGCAACTCAATTCAGAAGGGACACAAGAGTTGTCTTTAAATATCATCATTCGTTTGTTTAGTTTGGGGGACTTCAAGTATATTGGCATGATTTTTTTAGCAACTTAATTTTCACTCTTGCATTGGCAACTGGATCCTGTTACTTTGGCTACTGGGGGTTCCAGATCCTCTGAGTTCAAAGCTCTGATTCACCCCAAGGCATGAGCGGGATTCAAGAGGGCAGGTTCCTCCTTTCCCTTTTTCTTATATACTACACTTAGTCCTCCTAGTCTAGTCTAATCTGGTCTTGCCTCTCCTTTCACCTGCATTTTATGGGTTATTTTATGGTAGGAAATGTACATATTATCAGAATTAATGTTTTGTTATGAAGAATTGTCTGCAGAAAACTATATTTTCAGCAATCTCTAGCAAAAGATTATAGTTTTTGATGGTCCCAGAAACCTAACCCCCTATTTCCCATAGGTCCAGTGTACCCACAGTCGAGTTTTTTCACTTTGTGGGCTTTTCTAGGAATGTTACCCCCACAAATGTTGAGGATCGTATTTGAAAGTAAGTGTGTGCTGGTAAATGTTTAACAACGGGGTCCTTTGAAAATGTAGATTTCATGTTTAACCTGCATTATTAATATTTTCTCTGTCCCTTTCTTAAGTCTAGACAATCAACACAACCACTGATCAAACCAAATTTGTAGTAGTTCAATGATTTCTAAAATAGAAATGCTTGCTCTGAAAATTGATCAGATGGAAGCCAGGAGAGCTAGATCCAGAAAACTTCTGCTTAAAATTTCTAATATGGAAGAGGGATTCAATTTGTTCTGTCTGATTCTAAGGAGCAGAAAAATAGCAGTAATGAGTAAAAGTTGCAAAGAGGAAAATTTAAGCTTGAAATCTTTTTTAAAAATGTCTAGCAATTAGGGCTACCTAAGAGTGGAATGTTTTGCCTCAGGAGGTAGTGGGGGTGGGGGTTCAGGGAAGTGGCTTCCCTCTCATTAAAGGTGTTCAAGGGAGGGCTAGATGATTACCCTGGTGTGTTGTAAGGGATTTTGGAGATAGCCACTGATATCCTTTGCAAGTCTGAAAGCCTGCCATTCTTGATTCTGAGAATGCATTCATTGCCTTTTCTCTATAGCTTTAAGATCTTTCCTCTCATGCAAAAAAATGGAGGCTCATAGATTCTACGGGGATATTTTTTTTTTAAGTTTAAAACAAAAGAAAAACATGTAGGGTAAAAACACAGTTATATAACCAGTGTGTTTTATGCTTCTGGCTATATCCCACAAAGTCTAGGGAAAGAGAGGGGGAAGCCTGGGTAAAAATGAGCTCATGGTTTTCTCTTTCTGTGAATGTAACCTGGAAAAAAAAAGTATACCAGCTGATTTTTCATAGTCTTTCACTGCCTGAAATGCTAGAGTTTATAGGATCGAATAAAGTTTACTTAAAAAACATTTCAACTTGGGTTTCCTTTGAATGAAACGGGAAGAAAGTAGATGGATAAGATCTGAAGAACTATGGCTTTTCTCATTTACATGATCCATTAAAAACAAGAGGCCCTCCAGGAAAACAGTAGGACTTGGTTTAGAAAATGGGTTGTTCATCTGGAAAAAACCAAGAAACCCTCCACCAAAAATCTTTTTGATGTATCCTCAGTTGAAAAAAATGGGGCATGTCAGTGATTCCATTTACAGATCTAATTCAAAGACCTTGCGTGAACATTGGAACCTTACTGGTATTTCAAGAGAAATGTTTTAGACAGAGAAATTTATCCTTCCCAAAGTGGATAACCCTAATAATGTTAGTTTGAGCTAAAATTTTGTCAGCACAACATTACTAGGTCTAAGTTTTGGTTTTAGTTTTGTTCTCTAAAGACCTACATGAGCTAAGAACCCAGTAGAAGAGGCAATGCTATTAGGGGCAGAACTGACACTGGCACCCTGGAACAGGTTCGATGTTGAGATGAAATGAGACATTCATAAATCAGTGAACAGTTCACAAAAGCAGGCTTACCTAACTAATAGAGAGAAGATAATTTGGGGAAGGATAAATGTCTCTGCCTAAAGCACTTCCCTTCAAATGCCAACAAGGTATCTGTGTTCATCCAAGGTCTTTGTATTAGACCTATGGTTGTCCATTCTTCAATTGCAGATGTGTGGATTCAATCAATCAATTAGATTGGTAAGTTAGATCAAGTGGCATTCTATAGGTTCTATAGTGTTGGCTTTCTTCCTCTCCATTTGGAAACCTCTCTGTTCAGCAGAGAAGGGGCTAGTGACCTGAGTGGTCTCAGACCTAAACTAAGTAAGAGGGGTCCCAACCCCATATAAGAATTTTTTTTAATATTTCCTGGTAACAAGAAGCATCAACCCAGCCAGGGGCCACCAAGAAGTTGCATTAATGGAGGTACAATTTAAGACTGATCCCACTCCCAGGCAAATCAGATACTGGTATTGTCACCTTTTTCTAACCTATAGTGTGTATGTGTGTGTGTGTGTTTGGGGGGAGGAGAATGTAGAGAGTAAAGGATGGAGAAGGGAACCCTGGTATATGTTGGTTCTATCACAGATGCTCTATTAACATACTCTTTTTTTTTTTACTTTTTAAACATTATTTTATTTGGTTATTTACAAACATTATTCATTGGAAACAATAATCATTATCCTTTCCTCCCTCCTCCCCCTCCCACCACCTCTCCCATAGCTCACGCGCAATACCACCGGGTTTCACATGTGTTCTTGATTCAAACCCATTTCCATGTTGTTGGTATTTGTATTAGGGTGTTCATTTAGAGTCTCTCCTCAGTCATTTCCTCTCAGCCCCTGTAGTCAAGTAGTTGCTTTTCATTGGTGTTTTTACTCCCACAGTTTATCCTCTGCTTGTGGGTAGTATTTTTTAGATCCCTGCAGATTGTTCAGCGACATTGCATTGACACTAATGGAGAAGTCCATCACCTTCGATTGTGCCACAATGTATCAGTCTCTGTGTACAATGTTTTCCTGGTTCTGCTCCTTTCGCTCTGCATCACTTCCTGGAGGTTGTTCCAGTCTCCATGGAATTCCTCCACTTTATTATTCCTTTTAGCACAATAGTATTCCATCACCAACAGATACCACAATTTGTTCAGCCATTCCCCAATTGAAGGGCATCCCCTCATTTTCCAATTTTTTGCCACCACAAAGAGCGCAGCTATGAATATTCTTCTACAAGTCTTTTTCCTTATTATCTCTTTGGGGTACAAACCCAGCAGTGCTATGGCTGGATCAAAGGGCAGACAGTCTTTTATTGCCCTTTGGGCATAGTTCCAAATTGCCCTCCAGAATGGTTGGATCAATTCACAACTCCAACAGCAATGGATTAGTGTCCCTACTTTGCCACATCCCCTCCAGCATTCATTACTTTCCATAGCTGTCATGTTAGCCTATCTGCTAGGTGTGAGGTGATACCTCAGAGTTGTTTTGATTTGCATTTCTCTGATTATGAGATTTAGAGCACTTTTTCATGTGCTTATTAATAGTTTTGATTTCTTCGGCTGAGAACTGCCTGTTCATGTCCCTTGCCCATTTATCAATTGGAGAATGGCTTGATTTTTTGTACAATTGATTTGGCTCTTTGTAAATTTGAGTAATTAAATCTTTGTCAGAGGTTTTTAATGAAGATTGCTTCCCAATTTGTTGCTTTCCTTCTGATTTTAGTTATATTGGTTTTGTTTGTACAAAAGCTTTTTAATTTGATGTAGTCAAAATTATTTATTTTACATTTTGTGACTCTTTCTATGTCTTGCTTGGTTTTAAAGTCTTTCCCTTCCCAAAGGTCTGACATGTATACTATTCTGTGTTTACCCAATTTACTTATGGTTTCCTTCTTTATGTTTAAGTCATTCACCCATTTTGAATTTATCTTGGTGTAGGGTGTGAGGTGTTGATCAATTCCTAATCTCTTCCCCTCTGTCTTCCAATTTTCCCAGCAGTTTTTATAGAATAGTGAATTTTTGACCCAAAACCTGGGATCTTTGGGTTTATCATATATTGTCTTGCTGAGGTCACTTGCCCCAAGTCTATTCCACTGATCCTCCTTTCTGTCTCTTAGCCAGACCAAATATTTTTGATGACTGCTGCTTTGTAATATAGTTTGAGATCTGGGACTGCAAGGCCCCCTTCCTTTGTATTTTTTTTCATTACTTCCCTAGATATTCTTGATCCTTTGTTATTCCAAATGAACTTTATTATGTTTTTTTCTAAATCAGTAAAGAAATTTTTTGTGAGTTCAATGGGTATGGCACTAAATGGATAGATAAGTTTGGGTAGGATGGTCATTTTTTACTATATTGGCTCGTCCTACCCATGAGCAGTTAATGTTTTTCCAATTCCTCAAGTCTAGTTTTAGTTGTGTGGAGAGTGTTTTTTAGTTGTGTTCATATAGTTCCTGTGTTTGTCTCGGGAGATAGATTCCTAGGTATTTTATTTTGTCTAAGGTGATTTTGAATGGGATTTCTCTTTCTAGTTTTTGCTGCTGAACTATGTTGGAGATGTATAGAAATGCTGATGACTTATGTGGGTTTATTTTGTATCCTGCAACTTTGCTAAAGTTGTTGATTATTTCAATTAGCTTTTTGGTTGAGTCTCTAGGATTCTTTAAGTAGACCATCATGTCATCTGCAAAAAGCGATAGCTTAGTCTCCTCCTTGCCTATTTTGATACCTTCAATTTCTTTTTCTTCTCTAATTGTTACTGCTAGTGTTTCTAGTACAATGTCAAATAGTAGAGGTGATAATGGGCATCCTTGTTTCACTCCTGATCTTATTGGGAAGGCATTTAGTTTATTCCCATTGCAGATGATATTGGCTGGTGGTTTTAGATATATACTGTTTATTATTTTTAGGAACGACCCTTCTATTCCTATGCTTTCTAGTGTTTTTAATAGGAATGGGTGTTGTATTTTATCAAAGGCTTTTTCTGCATCTATTGAAATAATCATGTGATTTTTGTCGGTTTGCTTGTTTATATGGTCAATTATGTGCATGGTTTTCCTAATATTGAACCATCCTTGCATTCCTGGTATGAATCCTACCTGATCGTAGTGGATAATCCTTGTGATGACTTGTTGGAGTCTTTTTGCTAGTATCCTATTTAAGATTTTTGCATCTATATTCATTAGGGAGATTGGCCTATAGTTTTCTTTCTCTGTTTTTAACCTGTCTGGCTTTGGAATCAGTACCATGTTTGTGTCATAAAAGGAGTTTGATAGAACTCCCTCTTTGCTTATTATGTCATATAGTTTGTATAGTATTGGGATTAACTGTTCTCTGAATGTTTGATAGAATTCACTGGTGAATCCATCAGGCCCTGGGGATTGTTTCTTAGGGAGTTTTTTGAGGGCCTGTTGGATTTCATTTTCTGATATGGGATCATTTAAGAATTCTATTTCTTCTTCTGTTAGTCTAGGCAGTTTGTATTTTTGTATATATTCATCCATATCACCTAGATTGGTGTATTTATTGCCATATAATTGGGCAAAATAATTTTAATGATTGCCTTGATTTCCTCTTCATTGGAGGTGATGTCCCCCTTTTCATCTTTGATACTATTAATTTGCTTTTCTTCTTTCCTTTTTTTAAATTAGATTGACCAGTACTTTGTCTATTTTGTTTGTTTTTTCAAAGTACCAGCTTTTTGTCTTATTTATTAAATCAATAGTTCTATCACTTTCGATTTTATTAATTTCTCCCTTAATTTTTAGGATTTCTAGTTTGGTTTTCTGCTGGGGGGTTTTAATTTGATCGCTTTCGAGTTTTTTTTTTTTTATTTACATTTCCAACTGATTGATTTCTGCTCTCCCTAGTTTGTTAATATATGCACTCAGGGATATGAATTTACCTCTGATTACTGCTTTGGCTGCATCCCAAAAGGTTTGAAAGGATGTTTTGCCATTGTCATTTTCTTTGATGAAATTATTAATTGTTTCTGTGATTTCTTCTCTAACTAACCGATTTTGGAGTATCATATTGTTTAATTTCCAATTAATTTTTGATTTGGTTTTCCATGTACCTTTACTGATCATTATTTTTATTGCCTTGTGATCTGAAAAGGCTGCATTTATTATTTCTGCTTTTCTGCATTTGTATGCCATGTTTCTGTGACCTAGTGTATGGTCAATCTTTGTGAATGTGCCATGTGGTGCTGAGAAGAAGGTGTATTCCTTTTTGTCCCTATTTATTTTTCTCCATATGTCTATTAAGTCTAATTTTTCTAAGATTACATTCACTTCTTTTACCTCTTTCTTATTTATTTTTTGATTTGATTTATCTAAATTTGATAATGGTTGGTTCAAATCTCACACTAATATTGTTTTACTGTCTATTTCTTCCTTCAATTCTCCTAGTTTCTCCATTAGAAATTTGGGTGCTATATTATTTGGTGCATACATGTTGATTAGTGATATTTCCTCATTATCTAAAGTCCCTTTTAACAAAATATAATTACCTTCCCTATCCCTTTTAATCAGGTCTATTTTTGCTTTGGCTTTATCAGATATCATGATTGCCACTCCTGCCTTCTTTCTATCAGTTGAGGCCCAGAAGGTCTTACTCCATCCTTTAATTCTGACCTTGTGGGTGTCTACCCACCTCATGTGTGTTTCTTGAAGACAACATATGGTAGGGTTTTGTATTCTAACCCATTCTGCGATTCGTCTACGTTTTATGGGTGAGTTCATCCCATTCACGTTCAAAGTTATGATTGTGGCTTGTGAATTCTCTGGCATTTTGATATCCTTCCCTAATTCTAACCTTTCTTCTTTAGCTCTAACCTTTTAATCCAATGAGTTACTTTAAATCAGTCCCCCTTGTCCCCTCCCTTGATATGTTTCCCTTTCTAGCCCCTCCCTTTTTGTTCCCTCCCCCTCCCCCCTCTCCTTCCCTCCCCTTTTGTTTTCCCTTCCCCCCTTGGTTTTCCCTTCTCCCTACCCTTGTTGGGTAAGATAGAATTCAAGATCCCAATGGATCTGAATGTTTTTTCCCTCTCAGAGTTGATTTCCCTGCGAGTAGGTTTAAGTAAAAACTCTCCTCCTCTCCTTCTTATAGGAGTTTTCTTCCCCTCCCCTTCCCGTGTGAATCTTTGTGTGAGAACGATTATTCTATTTGGTCTTTCTTTACCCCCTATTTATACATTACATTTTCCATATATTAATATATATAGATTGATATAAATGTAGTCCTTATAGAAGAGTTTGAATAAATGAAAAGATAACAATTTTCTCCTTTTCCCTTTCCATCATATTTACCTTTTCAGGTATTCCATGCTCTTTGTTTTTCGATATCGAACTTTCCACAGAGCTCTGGTGTTTTCTTTGCAAAAAGTTGGAAATTTTCTATTTTGTTGAATGCCCATACTTTCCCTTGGAAGTATATAGTCAGTTTTGCTGGATAGCTGATTCTTGGTTGAAGACCCAGCTCTCTTGCCTTTCTGAAGATCATGTTCCATGCCTTACGATCATTCAGAGTAGAACTTGCAAGGTCTTGTGTGACCCTGATTGGCATTCCTTTATATCTAAATTGTCTTTTTCTGGCTTCTTGTAGGATTTTTTCTTTTGCTTGAAAGCTTTGGAATTTGGCAATTACATTCCTGGGAGTTGTCTTTTGGGGATTTAGTGTAAAGGGTGTTCTGTGAGCTCTTTCAGTGGCTTTATTGCCCCCTGGTTCTTGAAACTCTGGGCAATTTTCTTTGATTATATCTTGTATTACGATGTCGAGTTTGCTGTTTATTTCTGGATTTTCTGGTAGTCCAATTATTCTTAAATTATCTCTTCTTCCTCTATTTTCCAAGTCTGTCACCTTGTCAGTGAGATATTTTATGTTCTCTTCTAATTTCTTGATCTTTTGGCTTTGCTTTATTGATTCTTGCTCTTTTACCTGCTCGTTGTCTTCCAGTTGCCTAATTCTGACCTTTAAAGCCTGATTTTCCTTTTCAGTTTGGTCAAACCAGTTTTGTAGTTGTGTGAAATTCTTCTGCATTAATTCCCACTTTTCCTGCCAGAAGGCTTCCATCTTTTGGATCATTTTCGATTCAATTTCTTCAAAAGTTTGTGGAGAGTTTCCATTTCCTTTGGATGGTTTTGGTGCATTTGCTTGTGTTTCCTCTTCTATCTCCTCTGTATTTTGTATTTTTGCTCCATAAAATGTGTCCAAAGTTGCCCCCTTCTTGTTTTTCTTGTTGTTTTGAGGATTTTTTGCTTTTGTGCGGTTTGCCATCTCTATCTGGGTGAGGGGGGCTGGCTCTTATGTTATCTGTCTGTTGTTCAGTGGCTTTAGCCCCAGGCAAATTGTCTGTCTTCCCCAGGAATCCCGGAATTTCTGGTGTTTTGGTGTTTCGGTGTTACTACTCTCCTCAGTTCCCTCCTGATGCTTCTCTGTTGCCTTACTTCTATGCTCTGTGCCTGGCTTGACACTCTCAGATGTATTTCAATGCCTTTGCTGGCCAGAGGAGCCTGCACTCTGAGGGGGAGGGGCCGTGGCTTCCCGGAGCTCCAAGTGCTGGTGATAGGATTAACCTCAGACTGAGTATGCCCTGAGGCAGGGACCTTCGGTGAGACTCAGATGGAGGGATCTGATCAGGGGGCTATAGGCTCCCCCTGTCTCTCTCTGTTTCCCTGCTGTCTGGGAACTCAGGTTGTTTTCAGGGTGCGGCCTTCAGAATAGCCGGCTCCCGGGGCCCTTTTGCCTGCCCTAAGGTTCCTGCTGCTGCCTCGGATTCAGTGTTCTGGGTTGGGGGGGATGGGTTCTGGGACCTTCCTTTTGCCTACCCCTTAGATCCAAGTGATCTTGGGTTCCGACTTTTGGGGGGCAGTACCTCTTGATCCAGGTCCAGGAGGAGTGTTCCTGGGGTCTATTCTGTTGTTTGTTTTGAATTTCGGTGCCCTAGGAGCATTCAGTTTGAGATCGGTAAGGGAGGGTTTCTGGAGCTCTGAACTTTAGCTTTCTCTAAGCTGCCATCTTGACCTATTAACATTCTCTTAATGAAGGATACACTTTCTCACACAGAATATCTATTTTTATATATAGTTGAAAGAAATGGGAGAAAAGAGAATTGGATAAAAAACAAATGGAAGTATTCTTTTTAGTAATATTTTCTCTATCCTGAATGAATCAATAGGAAATACCTTCATAGATGTCCCGCTTATTTTCATACTTTGGAACATACTCTATGGCACCACGAAAAAAGGAAGGAATGAAGACCCAAATATAGGTCCCCAAAAATTTCCTAGTAGCACAATGGATAGCCTTTAACATTCACCCAGTTCAAAAGCCTAGCATGGTTAGAAAGGTGGAACAGTGGATATAGCCTTGGACCTTGACAAGAGGTCTTCATGGAATCTCCACATTGACTTTGTTTTCCAGACTATTGCCAGAGTTAAAACAAAAGACTAAAGATTCAATTAACTATGAATTGGGATAGCTTTCTTCCCAAGGACTGGGTTTAAAGAAGACAATAATTATAGCCAGAATTAGCTAAAGGCAATAAAAAAATCTGAAGCATCTCACAATCACCCATGGATCTCTGACTATGATGATCAGGTCTTTTCCAAACTTTAGTGAAATTACATAACCAGGTTGCTGCCTTTCCTTGTTTCCTCATGTTTTTAAAAAGGGAGGTTAAAAAAAAAAGAATGTGACAGATTTTTGGACATAGATAATGTGAAACTTTTCCTTCTGAGATAAGCATATATATTATTGTCATGTTACATATTAAATTATGTTACATATTTTAAAACAAAATAAAAATTTACATATGTACTCCACTTTTTGTAGTTAATTGGGAAGACTCAGATCTTCAGGCCTATTATCTACCCAGGAATATAATCTTCACAGACTGTGGCTCTGTGTGTTCCTTTATTATATTCTCCTTGCCCTGATTAAGGATTTGTTGTTATAACTATTCTGGTAGTTCTGATGGAGGGTTTTCAGGTTGACAAAGTAGAATTAGGAAGACCTAGGAAAATCTTACCCAAAGTTAGTTTGCCTCAGCTTTCTCATCTATAAAATGGGGGTAATAATAGCATCTGCCCCCCCCCCCCGTTGTTGTAAGAGTAAAATAAAAAATTATCTGTAAAGAACTTTGCAAACCTTAAAAATACTATATTAGCTATTATCATTATTTTCTGCATATATCCCCCTCATATTTCTGCCCTCATGGATCCACTTTAACCACCCCTTTGAAGACCAAATAGAATAGTGAAATGATTAATCAACAGGAAACCAGGAAGACTCCAAGCTAGAAAAATATTCCAGTTTCCCTTTTGCTCTTCAAATACATACAACTGAGCAGTGAAAAAAAAAACTACATAGAAATTAAATCATTGAATTTAATAGAGTTTTTGACCTGAAAGGGACCTTAAAGATTATCACATTCTTTTATTATACAGGTAGGAAAAAGGAGACTCAGAGAGGGGAAATAAGTTCCTTTGGGTCACATTTATCCCCCCTAGGGTGCCTGTTTCTATGAGCCTTTTTTGTTTACCAAGATAGTCAAGGAGGTAGGCTATGTGATCATCATTATTCCCATTTTACCAATGAGGAAGCTTGGGTTCAGAGAAGGCAATCTTAGATCCAGAACTGGAAGACACCTCAGAAACCGTTGAGTCCAGCCTCCTCATTTTATAACTAACACATGTCCTGGGTCACACAGACAGTGTCAGAGTCAAGATTCAGCCCTAGTTTCTTCCACAAATTCAATGTTTTTTCCACCAAATTTTTTAAAACTTAAAAATAAATCGTACTGAATTTTTTTGGTTTTTATGTGTCACCTACATTTCCTGTTGCTTCTCTCCCCTACTCCCAAGAGAGAGACCTCTTTAAAAAATGATTTATTTATTGGCAATTACATGTAATAAATTCCCACACAAGTTTTCCTCAGTTATACGATTGAACCTATCTCCCTCCCTCCCTCCTCTTCCCTCTCCCAGTGCTGGCAGGTGATTTGATGTGTATTTTGTATTATCATGCCAAACATATTTCCATATTGTTCATTTTGATTAGGGAAAAATCTTATAAAACGGACCCCCCCAATATAAACCCAAATAAACTAAAATGGAATGCTTTGATCTGCGTTCTGACTCCCCCAGTTCTTTCTCTGGGTGTGGATAGCAGCAGTCTTTGTCCCAAGTCCCTCAGTTCTGTCCTAGATCAGTGTATTGCTGAGTAGCTAGTCTATCTCAGGATTGCTGTTATTGTGTCCGACATTCTCCGGGTTCCAGACAGCCCTCTTAAAAGGAAAGCACAATTAATCAATGTAAAGAAAAAAGTCGGTTACCCGCAGAGGTGCACATCCACGGCCCCCCATCTCTGCAAAGTCCCCCATCTTAAAAGACAGCGTCTCTGAGCCCACTGAGCTCTGCACATCTTCGGAACACTGTGGGATGCCATTAAAGGTGCAGCCATTAGGAATCTCCGGAGCGCGCCTTCGGAAAGACTTAAGTAGCTTGCTGCTGGGCATAATGCCAAAGCCTGGGACGGCTGGCTGCTCTCCTCCTGCCTTGGCTCTCCTGAGTGGCAGCTGTCCTGGGTATTGGGTCTAATTGTCTGCTGGCCACCCTGAAAAATCATGGTACCGTAGAGCATGTTTTTTAATGGTTTAATATTTCTTGCAAATGTTTCCACACCCCATTATCTCACACCGGCTGGATGCTGATGTCCAACTGGTGAATTCAGTAGAAATAAAAATGGAAACAACAGCCAGAGACCAGGATTCGGGGCTTGCTGTTGGTTGTCCAGAGTCTTCACCACCCCGATCACAATTGGGGAAAAAATCATTGAAAATCATTTACACCCCCCCCCCAACCTCTCCGATTTCTCTTCCGCCTGTCATTCGTTTGAAACTTCAAAGCCCCTCAATGCCCCTTGATTGATGTCCAGGACCTTAAACAAAGCCTCTGGTGTGCTCTGCAATCAGACGAGTGCTAAGCCCCCGCGGGGCCTGCAGGGACTGTGGGAATCCAGCAGCAGGACTTCCAGAGCTCCCTATCAGTAAGGTGATGATATCATCCTCCTCACCTCAGGCTGTCGGGCAAAGTGGGCTCCCCAGTGGGGCCTGGGTCATGTGAACCGCCTTTGTTGACCCCCAACTCGAGCCTCGTGCCATTTGTTTGGCCCTCAACTCAAAAACCTCCTTTGGGTCTTTTTTGGGCTGTTTGAGGTTTCTTTGGGTGATTTTTTTCCACTTCCTCCTTTTCTGCCTGATTTGTTTTGTTTTAAGCAGGAAGAAAGGGAGATGGTGTTACATATACAGAGAAGACAGCCGTCCAAATGAATTTAAATCCCAAAGACCCCATTCTAGGAGCACATATTGCCCACACCTGACTTAACCCAATGTTCTATAAAATTAGAAAGCAGGAAATAAGAGGAGAAAACCATGGTCAGAGAGGGCAGAATTAATCCACCAAGGAAAGGCCTCTCAAGTTCCCCTCCAGAGAGCCAGTCATCAGATAAGTGGGAGGCCCTGACACAGAGGTCCCCCTTTTGTCTGAAGGGGAGGGGGAACATTGGAGTCACCCTTGTTAGAAATATCCCTGGGGAAATCTTGAGCCCTAATTAAAAAAGAACCTTTATTCTTCCAGCTCTTAGTGAAATCTTGCTCTCTCTTTTTTTTTTTAAGCTTCAATTCCCATTAGGACAGTCTTATGGTTTTTGCCATTGGGAATTAAGGGGTAGAAAGTCTTCAACCAACCAGGCTAGGGGTCTCAGCTTCCCAGTCCTCTTCAGCTAGTTCCATGTGATAGATTTGTCTTTTTGTGGAGTCTCCTTCCCTAGACCCTGTCCATCTCTAGGGAAGGCACTTAGAGACTCATGAGGCAGGGAGAAATGGGAGATGCTTTGGAGTCATAGAATTGTAAGAGGATCACAAGATTATAGATTAAGAGCTGGAAGTCATGTTCATCAGCAACACCATGAAAATGGAACCCACCAAAAGTCAGGTCTTCATCTATGAAACTAGTGTGAGTTGTGGCAAGGTAGTGAAAAATTTCAGTCATTTTTCAGTCTTGTCTATTTCTTCATGACCCTGTTTGGAATTTTCTTGGCAAGGATTTTAGAGTGGTTTGCTATTTCCTTTTCTAGCTCATTTTCCAGAGAAAACAGAGGCAAAAAGGGTTAAGTGACTTGCTCGGATACTAGACACAGCTAGTATCTGAGGCCAGATTTGAACTCAGGAAGATGAGTCTTGCTGGTTCCAAGCCTGCTCTTCTTCACCACCTTGCTGCCCCATAAACTTGGAAAATTAGAGGCAAAATACCTAATATTTTTGGAGGCGACATTATATGGGTAGGTGCCTGAGGAAGGAATAAATGAATAAGGTAGATTTATTGCCTAAATTAACTCCTGCTTAAACCACAGAATCCCAAAATAGAGTAGAAAGTCCCTTCTAACATAAAATGAAAATGAGGTGTGGCTAAATCTGAACCTTTTGTAAAATCTCACTGGAAACTCTAGAAATTAAATTGAACTCATCAGAGATAGTGGATGAGAAGAAAACCAGAAGGCTACTTTGAAGGTCCATAGGCCAGGGACTCAGTCTCTGGACAATGGAGAATTGACTCCTTTTTCTAGGCTGAGCAGAGTGATCCAGTTTCAGGAGGTTGGTTTAGGGGTTTTTTCCCCCTCAGTCCTTTGCAGAATAGAGTTCACCAAGTACATCATGAAGTGGGCCTATACTGACAATGCATTTTAACAGCTGGGGAAAACAGCCAAAGGCCCTTCCCCCTTCCCCACACCACCAGGGGAGAACCCTGGAAAGCAGACTCTGGCTTTCAAACCTGCCAGGGATGATTCATTCACTGTGAGGGATTATTATGGAAATGAATCTTGGTCCACTGAGAGTAACTCCTAACTCCAAATCCCAGAGGCAGATAAGTTAGGGTAAATTTAAACCTACCCCAGGGCACACAGATGTGCTCCACATCTGTGGAATTATTTCCTTCTTCTATCCCTTAAATCAGGGACTCTGGCCTCCTTGGAGCAGCTCTCCCACACATGACTGCATGCTCATTTGGGAATCTCGGGCTCCCCAGGGGCTCTAATTAACTGGGACCCTCCTAGAGACTCTGAAAAGAGCTTGAATGAGAGGACAAACTATAGCATGTAGCATTTGGGGTCAAGAAAATTTTAAAAAGAAAACTAAAGTCATCAAAGTGAAGTTATATAAAACTTTTAATAATTTACTTATTTTGTGCTTGTTTTCCAATGCTATTTTCATAGCTGGTAGAAGATATTGACTGTGCTGTTGGACTAATCCCCATTCAATTCCATTCAATTAAGCAAACATGTATTAAGGTCCTATTATGTACTCAGCACTGTGCTAGTCTAGAGAACAAAGAAACAGGGAAAATACAGTCTCCTCTCTAAGAACTCAAAGTCGAATAGGGCTGTAAGGTCAGGTACTCAAATAATTACAATGCGGGAGAGATTGAAATATTGTGAGAAAATAGAATTACTTTTATAAAAGAAAATGCATGGGAGTCAGAGGACCTAGGTTCAAATCCTATTTCTAATACTTTCTGGTTAGTCTCCTTGCATCCCAGTTCTCTCATTTATAAAATGAAAGGGATGAATTGGATCAGTGGTTTTAGTTCAATAGAAAAGGGGGTCACTAAAAAATACACATGGATTCTACATATTGACTTAGAAAATCATATATTAACATTATCTATGTTGTTCTGCTTTATTTTTATTTATTTTGCCAAATGTTTCCCAATTACATTTATATCATACATTTAACTATAATCTGGTTTAGGATAGACTTGGGAGTATTGCCACCTTCAATATGGCACACGACAGCCAATAGGCACTTTGGGCACAGATGCTTGACATCTCTAGATCAGATGACAGTGGGATTCTTTTAATATCTAAGGTTAGGATATTATGAAACTTTCATCTGGTTCTAGATGGGGTAGGGAGTGTCAGAGAAAATTAGGGGAAGAGAGACTTCAATAAATGGAGATGAGGGAAGTGGGTGAGTCATACCAGTTTTGAGTGGAAAATATTCTAGTTAGATTGAAATGGTAAATATGTAAATGAATGAATGGTAAATATGTGAATGAATGAATGAATGAATGAAATAAGAAAAGCAGGTTATAAGGGCTTATCCTGTGCAAAGCACTAAATTAACCACAAAAGATACAAATAATAAGTTACTCTGAAAAAAGTTAATTTTCTTATCTTCAGGGAGACAGCACAGATAGGAGGATTCAACCAGATCAACAAAATCAAGCCAATAGATAGGCTTAGTGTTACTAATTTAGAGTATGAAATTAGGGCAGGTGGGTAGAGTCGAGTGGTTATTGAAGTAGGTTGGATGATGAGGCCTAAAAGTCCTAGTTGGGCAGTTAGTAACCTGAGGTAGAGTTGAAATCAGACTATGGTAGTCCTTGAATACTAATATTAGGAGTTTATATTTTATCTGGTTGATGAAGACTTTTAATTAGAAGTGACATGATTGATTATTTGGATAGCAATTTGGAGGATGTACTAGAGCAGTGATGGTGTGTCAAAATTCACCAAAACTCGGAGAATAACTCGGGTGGTGTGTCACCTTAGAGAAGAAAACCATAATTTCCCAATATTTATAGTTTAAATAACAAAAATGTATAATTGTAATATAACTGTATTTAATAAACCAAAAACTAATTATTTAATTTACCTGCTTAGAGACTTCTTTGTTCATCTGTCAATCAGTTTCTTTTGAAGGTCTTGATATTATTTAACTTGTGTGGGGTTTTGTGAACTAAGATAAGTGAGGGGGAAGGGGGAATTCTTTAACTAACCTGCCTATTAGTGATGTTTTTGTTACTGAATTTCATTGGCAAAATCTTCAATTGAAGGTTCGTATTTTGTACACTTGAAGCCCAAGCAAGCACTAACTTCATCTGTCAATCTGTTTCTTTTGTTGGTTTTGATATTATTTAACACTGAGAATAAGGTCTCCCAAAAGTACATAGAGGGAAAAATTGTGAGTAAAGCCATTGCTATATTTTTCAGGGTGCTAAAAGTGTCTGGTAATCGATTCCAGGCACTCCAAATTTCCTGTTTATAGTGGCACTCCTCTTGATTCTCCAAGCAGCACCTTTCCAGATTCTCAAGGTTTGACCTCAAATCAACAAACACCTGAGCCCAGATGCTGTCTTGAAATTCTGCAAGTTGCATCTCCAAATCATCAATTTGCAGCCATTGGAAACCATTTAATTCCGAACTACTGTAGACTACTACATCAGAATACTTAATTATTTTCATGCTCTATTCTAGGCTTCTAAATTGATTGAATCTATGATTGAACTGATCAAATAACAAGTCTAAAACATGCTGGTACTTTATATGCAAGGGTTCCATTTCATTTTGTATAGCTGTACTGGCCTTCTCAAAATATTTTGTTACTTGAGGAAATACTTAAAAGTTTTAGTTTCTACATCTTGCTTGAAATTTTTAAGTTTACTTTCAAAAGCTTTTATGTATCCAAACATAATGTCAATACTTTTGCCAAGACTTTGAAACTTTAAGTTCAATTCATTAATATGAACAGAGAGATCTGTAAAAAAATATCAGGGTGTTGACCTACTTATCATCATTGAGCTGAGGAAAGTTTCCCAGATCGTTATCCTCAGGAAATATCTTAATTTCTTCAAAGCCCTCCACAAAGCACCCAAGAACTTTGCCTCAGCTTAACCATCTTACATTATTGTACATTAGCAGTCCTCTATAGGTGGAATCAGCCTCCAGTAAAAGTGCAGAAAATCCTCACTTGTGAAGGGGACGAGCAGCTATCAAATTAACTATTTTTGTAACAACTGACATTAAGTCATTTAAGTCAAGCCTCCTGATGGATAATACAATGAAAAGGCACAATTGGATGTCCAATAGCTTCTGGGAACAATTTGACAAATCCAACTCCCCCTCTCTCCCCATGTTTGGTGCCCCATTTGTCATCACTGACACAACTTTAGAGATATCAATGCTTAGGTCACAAAATGTTTATGTAACAACCTTACATATTTTTCTTCCTGATGTACTTGGTGGCACTGATACTAACTTTATCAACTCTTCTCTCATTGTGAAACCATCAAAATATCGACCAATAATGGCCAACTGAGCATGTGATGTGACATCAGTAGTTTCATCAAGAGAGATTGAAAAATATTTACAATTACTTATGTCTCTCTTTAATTGATATTGTATATTTGTGTTCAGTCTCATTATTTGGTCTTTTATGATATTTCTACTGAGTGGTAACTCAGATATTCTCTTAATAATTTCATCTTTATTCTGTATTTTGTGAAATAGAACTGGTGCACATCTTAGGAGAGTTTCTTTAATAAATTCTCCCTCACTGAGTGCTTTTCCATGGTGAGCTATGGAGTGAGCAATGCTCAAACTTGCAGATGTTAAATTTGTAAATCCTTTTACAAATTTAAAGATGGAATTAGATTGGCTCTTATAAAGGTATAGCTGCCTGGATATGCATACTTTCCTTTCATCCTCACTTTTTTTCAAGAGCTGGGAATCATTAGTTTCAAAATGTCTATTTATATTCCATGTACCATTTCAGTACATAGAATGTAAAATGATCTGCCATTTTTTTCTATAATGCCATATATATTGGTCCATGTCTCTTGAAAGGGTCGGCGACTGCTACTACCACTTCCTTTACTTAACCTTGGTTTTTTATTTTTTGGGTTCTCCATCTGGGGCACAGTGACAGAAGATAGAATTATAGATAGCCTGTTAACCCTGTTGGCAATTAGGGGTTAACTAGCCTAACTGACCACAAGATGGCACATGTAACTGTCTTTTAGGAAAGGGCACAGTTAATAAGCAGAAATAGGGGTTAATAAGACTGTACAACAGTAATAGTGGTAAAATGGAGTCTGCACTATGCTGCAAGATGGTGTGCCTTAGGTAAATTAAGATGGCTGCCTCTATTTCTTTTTATTTTTTTAAATTTTAAACCCTTCCCTTCCATCTTGGAGTTAATACTCTGTATTGGCTCCAAGGCATAAGATTGGTAAGGGCTAGGCAATGGGGGTTAAGTGACTTGCTCAGGGTCACACAGCTAGGAAGTGTCTAAGGACAGATTTGAACCTAGGACCTCCTGTCTCTAGACCTGACTCTCAATCCACTGAGCCACCCAGCTTCCCCCAGCTGCCACTATTTCTAATGGTTGGAAATGGCACCCATAGCACATGCCTTCACCTCTCTGTGCCTCTTCCAGTCTCCCCCTCATTTATCTCAGTAATGATGGTAAATTGGAAATCCAAGACACCCCAGAACAATAGATTGGATGATGGTTGCTGTGGTTATGTGGTTACTGGTAATGGCAATCATAGGGCCCCCAGAGATGCATCCCCCACGGCATTCCACTGCTCAGCCAGCCAGAAGTGAGGTCGAAGTTCCCCTAATGGCCTAACCGGAAGTCCCAGAACTAGACACTCTCTACCGGAGTTCTGTTGTTTTTGGCCTACAGACCTATGGCCCAGAGTGTCTACACTACACTACAGCAAATGTTTTATCCTCGGCGACTGCACCTAGCCATGTAGGAGCCCAGGATAAAACATCCTTCTTGGCTTGCAGCCTATACTTCTCTGTATGCAGCCAATGTGGCCACATGCCATCAAAAATGGCTATGCATATCAGTGCTGACATGTGTAGTAGGTTCACCATCACAGTACTAGAGGAAGGAAAAACTCCTTGTTTTCTTATTTCCATTTGCCTCAACTAGACCTCTCCCAAGTCCAAGATCATCTCTGTCCATTCTTTGCATTATTTCCTCTAGAAATTTCATTCTATGGTTAACAAATTTCCTTTTGTCCTAGACCATCTCCTACTATAGGCTGCCATCTTTTTGCACCCATAAGGACTTGGCTCACCAATGCAAGGCATGTTTGGCCAAAATTTAACAATTAGTTCATGAGAATCAGTTGTAAAAATTTCAATATGAACATTTACAATGTGGTAATTGAAAGTCATTACAAATCAGGCTTGATTTATTGTTTTGTTAATTGCCTAGACTTAAGGAAGTGATAGAGAAAATATTAAAATATGGATTAAACTTAGAGTATGTTCTGAATATGCTGATTTTTTTATGAGAGTCGGTTGTAAAACATTTACCAGCACATTGCTCCCCACAAGACACTGCACCCTGGTCATCCTCTAGTACTAGATGAACCTTTCTTGAAGTCCCAGAATATGTTAGATACAAGGAAGAGTTAGCATGTCCCTTCTTCTTCATGGCTATCTCTACTGCCTATCCATATCACCCTTTTCATATCCTGGAGCCTGGTATCTGCCATACCCCTCTAAATCTCCCTCTTTCTTTCTCTAAGAATCCAGGACCTGGCTCTGCTGTTGAGTCTTTTCAATCATATGTGACTCTTCATGATTCCATTTGGAGCTTTCTTGACAAAAATAATGAAGTGGTTGACCATTTCTTTCTCCAGTTCATTTTACAGATGAGGAAACTGAGGCAAATAGAGTGAAATGACTTGCCCAAGATCATATACCTATTTAGTGTCTGAGGCCATAATCATTGAACTCATGAAGATAAGTCTTCTTGTCCCCAAGCCTGGTTCTCTATCTATTGCACTATCTAGCTACCTGGCTTACAGACTATCCAACCTACCTCTTGCCTTTATTCTTGTGGACTTCAATATAAATATTGAAGTCCCCTTGAATATCCTGATTTCCCAGTTCATCAACCTTAACTAGCATGGCTTACACCTCTGCTCCATGTCAATGACTCATAAAGAGAATGATCTTATTACTTATCTTACCACTACCCACAAGGGCCCCTTTTACGTGACCAAGGATTCTGAAATTCCTCCATCTAATCAGTTAGTCAATTAGCATTTATTCATATTCTTCATCCTTAGTTTTCAAAGAGGACAAATGACATCATGGGGCGATGTCTTGACTTGCACATGAGTTGAATCTAAGTGAGGCAGAGCGGCACAAAGTCATCAGCCTCACTTTCTCCTCCAGGGGTCATCAAAGTCCAGTAGCAAGACAAAAGTCAAGGCAACAGTGATGGCTGGGGATGAAGTAGCCCACCTTGGAGTCTATGAGGTCTGACCAAGCTCTAAGTGCTTCACAGTGCCCACTTCAGTTACTGTGGGAACAAATTGTTCTCAGTCTGTCCATTCCACAGAGTTGGGAGGAGTCTTCACATGCTTGGGGTAGTCACCCCTTCATTCCCCCCCCCACCCAGTTTGTGGCCTGGCTTACTAGATGACAAGCTCTGGGATACAAAGAAAAGCAAAAGACAGCCCCTACTTTCAAGGAGCTCATTTTTCCTATGCCTCACTTTTCCCCAACATCCTCTTCATCGTCATCCTTGGGCTCTGTCCCTGAAACTCAGATTGTCCCTGAGCTCAGATTGATGAGCCCAGGACCAGTCTTCCACATCATTTCCTGGACATTTCTAGACCATACTACCATGAGCCCTTTCCAGGCCTTCTTTATATATTATTCTCTTCCTCTATTAGAATACAAGCTTCTTCAAAGTGAAATGAGCAGAACCAGGAGAAGGTTATACAGTGACAGGAATACTTTATAATGAACAATGGTGAATAACAGCTATTCTCAGCAACACAATGATCCAAAACTATCCTAAAGGACTCATGATAAAAAATTCCATCTACTTCCAGAGAACAAGAATTGAGTTTGAATTCAGAGCAGAGCAAACTTTCACTTTCTTAATTTTTTTTTCCTATTCAAGTTTCCTTCCAGCAAATGATCAATATGGGAAAATGTCCCATTTTACATGATTGCACATGTAAAATCTATATGAGATTGCTTACTCTCTCAAGGTGGGCAGGGGTTTAGGGTGGAGAAGGAGGGAGGGGAAGAATTCAGGACTCAGTGTTCTTTGAAAAATGTTGGAAATTTTTTACATGTAATTAGGGAAAATAAAATTTAATATCTTAAAAAGAGAATATAAGTTTCTTAAAGGTAGGAGCTATCTTGTTTTCCTGCATTTATATCTCTAATGCTTAGCCCAGGGCTTGACATTGAGCACACTCTTTTTTTTCCCTTTTTTTTAAAATTTGGTCATTTCCAAACATTATTCATTGGAAACAAAGATCATTTTCTTTTCTTCCCTCCCCTCCCTCCCACCACCTCTCCCATAGCCCACGCGCAATTCCACTGGGTATCACATGTGTTCTTGATTCAAACCCATTTCCATGTTGTTGGTATTTGCATTAGAGTGTTCGTTTAGAGTCTCTCCTCAGTCCTATCACCTCCACCCCTGTAGTCAAGCAGTTGCTTTTCATCGGTATTTTTACTCCCACAGTTTATCTTCTGCTTGTGGATGGTGTTTTTTAGATCCCTGCAGATTGTTCAGGGACATTGCATTGACACTAATGGAGGAGTCCATTACCTTGGATTGTACCACAATGTATCAGTCTCTGTGTACAATGTTTTCCTGGTTCTGCTCCTTTCGCTCTGCATCACTTCCTGGAGGTTGTTCCAGTCTCCATGGAATTCCTCCACTTTATTATTCCTTTTAGCACAATAGTATTCCATCACCCACATATACCACAATTTGTTCAGCCATTCCCCAATTGAAGGGCATCCCCTCATTTTCCAATTTTTGGCCACCACAAAGAGTGCAGCTATGAATATTCTTGTACAAGTATTTTTCCTTATTATCTCTTTGGGGTACAAACCCAGTAGTGCTATGGCTGGATCAAAGGGCAGACAGTCTTTTATCGTCCTTTGGGCATAGTTATTGTTTCCCAATTTGTTGCTACCCTTCTGATTTTAGTTACATTGGTTTTGTTTGTACAAAACCTTTTTAATTTGATGTAGTCAAAATTATTTACTTTACATTTTGTGACTCTTTCTAAGTCTTGCTTGGTTTTAAAATCTTTCCCTTCCCAAAGGTCTAACAGGTATACTATTCTGTGTTTACCTAATTTACATACAGTTTCCTTCTTTATGTTCAAGTCATTCACCCATTCTGAATTTATCTTGGTGTAGGGTGTGAGGTGTTGATCCAAACCTAATCTCTCCCACACTGTCTTCCAATTTTCCCAGCAGTTTTTATCAAATAATGGATTTTTGTCCCAAAAGCTGGGGTCTTTGGGTTTGTCATAAACTGTCTTGCTGAGATCATTTATGCCAAATCTATTCCACTGATCCTCCATTCTGTCTCTTAGCCAGTACCAAATTGCTTTGATAACCACTGCTTTATAGTAGAGTTTGAGATCTGGGACTGCAAGTCCTCCTTCCTTTGCATTTTTTCCTTCTTTTTGTCAGTTGATGCCCAATAGATTTGGCTCCACCCTCTTACTTTCACCCTATGTGTATCTACCTTTCTCATATGTGTTTCTTGTAGACAGCATATGGTAGGGTTTTGGACTCTAATCCACTCTGCTATTCGCTTGCGTTTTATGGGTGAGTTCATTCCATTCACATTCAGAGTTATGATTACTAGCTGTGTATTTCCCAGCATTTTGATTTCTGCTCCTTTACCTGCCTTTTCTTCTTTCACTATTTCCTTCTACACCAATGTTTGCTTTTGAACAGTCCCCCTTGTTCCCACCCTTATTTTACTTCCCCTTCAACCCCTTCCCTATTTATCCCCCCCCCCTTATTTTCCCTGTAGTCTCTCTAAAATTAACCCCCTGCTCCCTCCCTCTCTTGTACTGCTTCCCTCCCCACCAGACCATTTTGTTACCCTTCTACTCCCCTATAGGGTGCAAATCTATTCTCTGCCCCCAATGGATTGGATTGTTTTTCCCTCTTTGAGTCACTTTCAAAGCATGTAAAAGTTGAGTATTTCCTGTCTCTGACCTCTTTACCCTTCCAGTGTGTTGATGTTCTCCCCCCTCCCACCCAGAGCTTCTTTATGACATATAAATTTACCCCCATTTGTTTCTTTTCCCATTTCTTTTAATATTAACCTATTTTTAAGCTCTAGTTATATATATATATGCATACTCATGCGTATGTATTTTTGCATGCATATATCTATATACCTATTTATGTCTTGTCCTTTCATCCTATACAGTTTGTTGCTGTTCCCTCTAAGTATACTTCTTTTTGCTGCCCAGCTAATAACAACAGTTTTTAAGAGTTACCAATGACCTCTTTTCTTATAGGTTTACATATTTTAACTTATTGAGTCTCTTAAAAAAATTTTTTTTGTTTTTCTTTTTTCCCCTCTTTTTTAATTACCTTTTGATGATTCTCTTGAGTTCTGTGCTTGGGCATCAAATTTTCTGTTTAGGTCTGGTCTTTTCTTTACAAATTCTTGAAATTCTTCTATTTTGTTGAATGACCATACTTTCCCCTGTAAGAATATAGTCAGTTTTGCTGGGTAGTTGATTCTTGGTTGTAGACCTAGTTCCCTTGCTTTCCGGAATATCGTATTCCATGCCTTTCTTTTTTTCAGTGTGGTGCAGCCTGATCCTGAGTTATCCTCACTGTGGTTCCTTGGTATCTAAATGACTTCTTCTTGGCAGCTTGTAATATCTTTTCTTTGGTCTTATAGTTCTTGAATTTGGCTATAACATTCCTGGGTGTTGTCAGTTGGGGATTAAGTACAGGAGGTGATCTGTGGATTCTATCAATCTCCACTTTTCCCTCTTGTTCAAGGATTCCGGGGCAGTTTTCTTTAATAATTTCCTGTAATATAATGTCCAGGCTTTTTCTTTTGTCATGGTCTTCTGGTAGGCCAATAATTCTTAAATTGTCTCTCCTTGAACGATTTTCTAAATCCTCTGTTTTGTGAATGAGATGCTTCATATTTTCCTCAATTTTTTCATTCTTTTGGTTTTGTTTTATAGTGTCTTGCTGCCTTGTGAGGTCTCTCTATTCAAGTTGTTGTATTCTGGTTCTTAAAGACTGGATTTCATCCTTAGTTTTTTGGTTGTCCTTTTCCTTTTGGTCGGATTTTCTTTGGAGGTCATCTTTCATCTTCTTCACCTCATCTTTCATCTGCTTTGCCTCATCTTTCATCTCCTTTGCCTCATTTTCCAGCTGGTTGATTTTGGCTTTCAAGACACTATTTTCTGTTTCCAGATGACTTATCTTAGTTTTTAAGTTCTTTTCCCAGTTGTCTTCAGCCTCTCTTAATTGTGTTTTGAATTGCATTTTGAGTTCTTCCAAAGCCTGTATCCAATTCCCTGAGATTTCTGATTTTTTCTTTGCTGGGTCCTCCCCCTCTGTTTCATTCGCTCTTTGCTCATTACCTGTGCAGAAGCTGTCTATTGTAATTTCTTTCTTTTTTTCTGTTGTTTGCTCTAGTTTACCCCTCCTTTGCTCCTCTCATTTTGTTTTGGTTTTGGGGCTGTCAGTCTCCCCTCTTGGAGCTTTGTCAGATCTCTTGGTATGGTCTCTAGGGGAGGAATGTTAGCTTCCCTGTCCTCTGGAGGCTTTTGATTGGATTGAGTTCAATTGGGTTGGGCTGTATGTGGTATGAAGCACTGAGGCTCTGAAGACTCCTGGAAGGCTGGGCGGCCCAGGCTCTCTCCAGTTCTCTCCAGCTGCTTCTCCCCTGTCCTCAAGTGCCTTTGCCCGCCTCCCTAAACTCTGAGGAGTTCTGATGGGATTAGTTCAACTGGATTGGTCTGGATGTGCCTGAGGCAAGGGTGAGACTGGAGCCCGATGGAGGGACCCAGCCACAGCCCGTTTCTCCCTGGCTTTCTCCCTGCTGTCCAAGCTGGATGCTCCAAGCCCAGCACCCCGCTGCTCCCAAGGTAGACCCTGCAAACCAGCACCTTTGCCCTCTCAGAGGTTCCCGCTGCTGCTGGGGGCTCAGCCCTCTGGGTTGTAGGGGAGGGGTCCTGGGACCTTTGCTCTGCCTTCCCCTTAGCCCTGAGTATTCTCGGATACAGGCTTTGGGGGGGGGGCGTACCTTTTGATTTGAGTCCAGAAGGAGGGTTCCCCGCTTCTGTCCTGTTGTTCAGATTGAATTTTGGTGCCCTAGGAGCATTGTCTGTATCGGTAAGGAAGGGTCTTCCACGAGGTCTGAACTTTTGCTGCTTGCTAAGCTGCCATCTTGACTCCGCCCCCATTTAGCACAATCTGGATAAATGTGTTATCATTCATTCATTGCCATAATCTAGATGAGCTCTTGTCTTGGTCTTAAATCCATTGGTTAACCAGCTTCTCCCTTGCGCTCCTGTCATTGATGCTAAACTTCAAATTTGTTTAATTGAGCAGGTTATATTCAGAAATGACATCAATGAAACATATTAAAATAAAAAAATATAAACTTTAATCCAGGATTGTTCTTACTGTTTCTCTTCTGTGTTTTTACATGCAGCTGAAAATGGTTGAAAGAAGTCCCCCAGAAGCTGTCTGGATCCACCAAAAAAGAGATTATCTTACCTTATCTCAACAGGGCCCTTTTTCTTTTCATCAGAAATTCTCTTACTCACTACTTACAACTTCTGCTCCAAAATCTTTTCTTCTCCCCCAAATCATCCCATTTCATTCACCACCACCCCCAGTAGACTACCCCACTACAGACTTACTGGGAAAACAGGAACTAATCACTGAGTTCCCTCTTTTTCTCTTGTCTGTATCTCAAAATTCTTTGACATCACAAATCGTCTCATCCTTTGCTGGAGTCCTCAATCACAAGGTAGCCTTTTTTGCCAAGATCAATTCCTTTCCAAGGTCTTGATACTATCTCCTTCCATTTCTTCAACAGGATTATTTCCATAATCATCCCCTTTTTATCCATAATCTTCAAGCACTCCATATCTATAGGCCCTTTCCCTGCTATCTGTAGACATGTCTAAGTCTCCCCCTGACTTTTAAAAACCTTCACTTGATCCCACTGTCCCTTCAAGCTATCCTCCTTTATCCTTCCTCGCTCTCACATACAAACTACAAGAAATTGTTGAACTTCCTTACATCCATATTCTCTCCTTTTATTCTCTTCTCAACCCCTGGCAACCTGGTTTCTGAACTCATTACCCAATTTAAAACATTCCCTTCCATGTGACAGATGTTCTCTTTACTGTCAGATCTGTGACAGAGGCTGGCACACAAGAAAAGTGCCAGGCTGAAGAGTATGTGAAATTGATCACCTCGATGGGGGAGAGGCCCCAGGAGTGGAATCCAGAGGAGGAGAAGACTCTGGCTGGTAGAGCAGTGAGTCTCTCAGTCTTGAGAAGCCAAAGAGAGAAGTTGGTAAAAAGAATTTCTCCTGAGGGTTACCCACTTTTCCTGCTGGTGACTGGAAATCCCCCCCCCAACACTTCCCAATTGAAGGGACTTTCTGAAAAGAAACCTGAGCATTCTTTACCTCAGCTCCTATTGCCCAAGGGTGAATCAACCTGACTTTCTCTCAGGGGGCTCAGGCTGCCAAGGCCTGAGTTCCCCCCAAACTCAAGGAGGGAGGGGAAAGGGTTTAGATAGAAACAGGGTCCCCATTTCCCCACATTCCTTTTCCCATTCTTCCCTGCCCTTTATTACTTTTGTATTACCTGATTGAGTTGATATTAAAAGTTATTTTTTCCCCAAGCTGAGTGTGAGTGAATGGATCAAGGGGAGACCTTTTGGTCTCAAGTAGTGGAGGGGTGACAAGAGGGGCAAGAGGGACAAGAGCAAACTGGGGAGAGCAGCTTTAGCTAAGGAGGGAAGGCAAAAGGGGGATAATCTTCAAACCTCCTCTCCTCTCTCTGAGTCGACCCATTACATCTGCTATCTCCCCTGAACCCCACTTTGAGAAGGGGCTTCTCCTCTCTTTTACCCTCTCCATACCAAAAGTCCAAGCTCCTTTGGGGGGTACAAAACTTCCCCCTTTTATCTTTTTTTTAAAGACAGATCCTATGGCTTCTCAGGCTTTATCCTTCATCATTTGATGCTCTTCCTTCCTTCCTTGTAGATATTGTCTCCTCTCTGGATTTACATGACCCTTCTCTTTCATAGGTCTATTTATTTCTACCAGTCTGTACTTTTTCAGTCTCTTTGCTAGGACAGCATCAATGTCTCACCCTTTGCCCCATTTGGTACCTATATCTCAGGACTCTGTGCTAGGCACCCTTCTCTTCTCTACAGTGATCTCATCTTTAAGTGATCTCCTCAGCTACCTTGAGTTCAACTATCTCTCTCTATACAGTCATAATCTCTTTCCTGTGGTCAATTCTATATTACCAACTATTAGATATGAATGTCTATGTATATATCAACAATTAGGTGGTACAATGGATAGATAGATCCTTCCCTAGTTGATAGTACGTTCTCCCTCACCAAATAGTCATGTTTATACTTACCTACTTATAAGTTTGATCCTTCCTTTAGAATTTATATAGATATTCAGCTAGCTGGTACAATGGATAGAGTACCATGCTTAGAGTCAGGAAAACTCATCTTTATGAGTTTAAATCTAGCCTCAGACACTAAATTGACTGTATGACCCTGGACAAGTCACTTCACCCTGTTGGCCTCAATCTACTCATCTTGAAAATGAGCTGGAGAAGAAAATGGAAAACTACTCTAGGATCTTTGCCAAAAAAATCCCAAGTGGTCAGATATGATTGAAACAACTGAACAACAAATTAGATATATCCACCTGGATATCTCATAGGCATCTTATATTCATCATATCCATTACAGCTAACTCTCCTTTTCTTTTATCTTTTTTTATTTACATTTTTAAAAAATATTTTTCCACGGTTACATGATTCATGATTTTTCCCTCCCCTCTTCTCTTACCCCTCCTGGAGCTGACAAGCAATTCCACTGGGTTATACATCTATCATTGTTCTAAACCTATTTCCATATTATTCATATTTGCATTAGAGTGATCTTTTAAAGCCTAAACCCCAATCGCATCCCCATCGAACCATGTGATCAATCATTTCTTTTTCATTTCGACTCCCACAGTTTTTTCTCTGGATGTGGATAGTGCTCTTTCTCATAAGTTCCTTTGTGTTATTCTGGATCATTGCATTGCTACTAGTAGAAAAGTCTTGTGCCACAATGTTTTAGTTTCTTTCTACAATGTTCTCCTGGTTCTGCTCCTTTCGCTCTGCATCAGTTCCTGGAGGTCGTTCCAGTTCACATGCAATTCCTCCAGTTCATCATTCCTTTAAGCACAATAGTATTCCATCACCATCAGATACCAGAACTTGTTCAGCCATTTCCCTTCAGTTCCCAATTTTTGCCACCATAAAGAGTGTGGCTATAATTATTTTCATACAAATCTTTTTCCTTCTTATCTCTTTGGGGCATAAACCCAGCACTAACTCTCCTTTTCCCCAAGCACTTAACTCTTCCAAACTTCTCTATCCCTGCCAAGTGTGCTACCATCCTTCTTGTAACTTTTTTAAACATACAACCCATATTTAACTCTTCACACTCCAACGTTGACCGACACCTCTCTTATCCATTCCTTTCTCTTCACTCACCTCCTCTAGGAAGTCTTTTTAGATCCCCCCAGCTGATGATACTTTCTCCCTCACCAAATGATTATGTTTATACTTATCTGCTTATTAGTTTGATCCTTCCAGTAGAATGTAAGCTTCTGAAGGAAAGGGATTGTTTAGCATCCTGTTCTGTATCTCCAATACCCCGCCCACTGCTTTGCACATAGCAGACACTTAATAAATGCTCATGACATTAGAATGCACATTCATGTGGTTTTAGCTAGCTGGCGATTGTAAATATGAGGCTAGACTACTGATAACTTGGGGATGAAGATATAGGTTGTCAGCACAGTGTTAACAAATTAAGCCACTGGAAGAAGGGAAGAGCTCACCAAGAGAAAGTAGAGCTGTAGAAGATAAGAAGGCACAGAACTAGAACCTTTCATTTTAAGGGCAAGGGGAGAAGGAAGGAGTAAAAGGGACCCAAAAGAAGCAGTCAAATATGTAGAAAGAGAATCATGAAAGTACAGTGCCAGAGATAGTAAGAAATTATGTACATTATATAATATTAGCATAATAGAGTCTAATGATATTGGAGGGTTTTTTTAACCTTTACCTTCTTAGTATCAATTCTAATATAGAAGAACAGTAAGGGCTGGGCATATAGCACTTGGGGACAACCTACTTGCTCAGGGTCACACAGCTAACAAATGTCAGAGGCTAGATTTGAACCCAGGGCTCTATCCACTGTGATAATCACAGTGATGTCACTTCCAATAATCTTTCTATGAAACTGCTTCTCTTGTATGAACAGCTGAGGACCACCTGCCTGGTATAAAAATCAGGCTCATTTTTCTCTTAATGTTATTTTACTTTATTCTAGACACTTTCAAAATATTTGATGATGTGACTAATATGGAAATATTTTGATGATCACACATGTACAGCCTAGATCAAATTACTTACCATCTCAAGAAGTGGGGAGGGGAGGAAGACAGAGATAATTGTGAACTCAAAATTTTGGAAAGGAAATGTTAAAAATTATTGCATATAAAGAACTTGAAAAGAATGCCTACCATTTGACCCAGCCATAGCACTATTGGGTCTAAGAGATAGTAAAGAAAAGGTTGTACAAGAATATTCATAGCTGCGCTCTTTGTGGTGGAAAAAAATTGGAAAATGAGGGGATGCCCTTCAATTGGGGAATGGCTGAGCAAATTGTGGTATATGTTGGTGATGGAATACTACTGTGCTCAAAGGAATAATAAAGTGGAGGAATTCCATGGAGACTGGAAAGAACCCCAAGAATTGATGTAGAATGAAAGGAACAGAACCAGGAGAACATTGTACATTGAGACGGATACATTATGGTACAATCTGATGTAATAGACTTTTCTACTAGCAGCATTGCAGTGACCCAGGACAATCCAGAGGAACTATGAGAAAGAAAACTATCCACATCTAGAGAGAGAATTGTCAGAACAGAAATGTGGAAGAAAAACATATGATTCATTATGTAGTTCAATATGGATATGATTAGGATTTTGATGTTAAAGATCTCTCTACTGAAAATATGAATAATATGGAAATAGGTTTTGAACTATGATACATGTATAACCCAGTGGAACTGCTTGTCAGCTTCCAGAGGGGGAAGGAAAGAGCTGGGGGAAGGGGAGAATCATGAATCATGGAACCATGGAAAAATATTCTAAATAAAAAGAAAAAAGAAAAATTAATAAAAAAATTTAAATGAAAGATTCAAAAAAATTATTGCATATAATTTGAAAAAAATAATTTTAAATGTTTGATGAGAGGAACAGTTCAGTCCTGTACTACATTATAAGCTTTACAAAGTATCTCACAATGACCCTATGAGCTAGGTTTATAACTATTATTATCCTCATTTTACAGATAAGGAAACTGAGGTTTATAGAGTTAAACTACATAAAACTAGAAAGATCAGAACATGGATTTGGACTCAGGTTTTTCTTCAATCTACGTCCATTGCCCTTTTTAGATATTGTTGATTTATCTCCCTACCCTTGCAGGTGGCACAGTGGAGAGAGTTTTGGGTCTGGGAACTCATCTTCCTGAGTTCAAATCTTGGCCTCAGATACTTACAGGCTGTGTGACCCTGGGCAAGTCACTTAAACCCTATTTGCCTCAGTTTCCTCATCTATAAAATGTGAATAATAATAGTACCTACCTCCTAGGAATGTTGTGAGAATCATATTAGAGAATAATTGCAAAGTGTGTGGCACATAGTAAGCATTATATAAATGTTAATTATTATTATGAGAGAAACTGTAAAAATATTTGATGAACTGGATTATTTCAGAAAGAGCTAGAAAGATCTAAAGAAACTGATGCAGAGTGAAATAAACAGAACCAGGAGAACATTGTATACAGTAACAACAATATTATATAATGATCAGCCGTAATAGTCAGCTATTATTGGCAATAAAACTATATAGAACAATTCTGAGGGCCTTATGACAAAGAATGTTCTCCACCTCCAGAGAAAGAACTATTGGAATCAGAATACAGATCAAAATAGGCAATTTTTCACTTTAGTGTATTTGGTTTTTTGTGGGGTTATGGTTTCATATGATCATTCTCTCACAAAATGAACAATGTGGAAATATATTTTGCATGATAATATATGTATAACCTAGATCAAATTCCTTACCATCTCATGAAAGGAGAAGGGAAGGGAGGGAGGGAGACCATTTGAATCCTATAACTTCAGAAAACTTATATGAAAAATTGTTACTACATGTAAATAAAATACATTTACAAAAAATATATCATTATCTCCACAGACTTGTCTACAAATGATTCTTCCTAGACAAAGCTCAATAAAATCATGACTTAACTTGGCTAGTTTTTCTTGGCAGCTAAGTACACACTTTTCTGTTCCAACTTTCTAAAGGCTTTCTCTCCCTAGCCCAAGTTGCCACTGAGATTTCCCTCCAGTTTTAAGACCTAGGAAAACACTGTGAAAACAAACTCTGGGAGGTTTGATTTCCATTTCTTCTGCTGCTACAGTGGTCTTTTTCTATACAAGATGAAACAAGAATAAAGTGTACCTCTTAGTACATATAAATTAATGACTTGCTATATTTTGCAGCTTAGTTATTATTCTTCATAGTCTTGTTATATATAAATTATACATAGATAATATATAGATAATAAATCTATATATAATTTATATATAATAGATACTGTTGGTCTATCTCTCTACCCTTAAACTGAGAAACAGGTGACACAGTGGAGAGAGTGATATATATATATATGATAGATATTGTTATTATTGTTTTTAATCACTGTCATATCGCACTTAAAGTTTTACAAGGTGTTTTTCTTATCACAAACTTGTGAGGTGAGTATTATAAGTATTATCCCTATTTTATAGTTGTAGAAACTGACATTAAATGGGTTAAGACTCATGTTCTGGCCAAAGTCCATGGCTTCAGGTAGAGACCACTTGGGTGGAACCTAGAAACATCTTTTCCTGGGACCCTTGAAAGACATGGAGCCATTCCCACTCTACTGGTGACCTGACAATTAAGTATTACTCTGTCCCAAGATCATAGACTCTTAAGAGGGTGAATGGATGGTCCAGGCTGAGTGTCTATTAGCCATCACTGCTATGAATAATGCTGGCCTAAGTTCTGTTAGCCCTTGGAAGTTTGCAACAGGAAACTGGTGGAGTCTTTAATTATAGAGACCCAACTCTTTAGTCCTTGGTGGAGCTGGGATTCCCAATAATTATTTATTGGCAGAGACCATAGGCTCGGGGTGGGCTGTATTACACAGCTTGACAAGTGTGAGGGACCACACAGGCGGCGTGATCACAAGGAGGGGGGTAGCGTGAGCAGTTTCATGACCTCAGCAGACAGCCTGCCAAGGAAATCGAATTCCCTGTTGCCCGTTTTACTGTCCTCATCCACACTTCTACCCTGGTGTAATGCAGAAACACAACTGAATCCCAGCCAAGCCTCCATCCACCTGGGCTGAGTTCCTGTTCAAGCATCACCAGCTCCTTAACAGCCCATCTTGCACATCCCTGACAAGTAATTTTCATCAGCAGGTTCACCAATTAGCTGGGTTGGGAAGGTGAGAGAGGTCTCCTCCGTTCTGCTAGTCCAGCTGTGCCCGGATACTAGCCAGGACTTTGACAAGGATAACTAGGACTGACTTTCTGCCTACTAAGCCTCCAGAGGAAAGGTGAGGCATCCTTACAGAGAATCCCTTGGGGGCCAAGGAAAACTCATGTTTTTAGGGTGGATGTTTGGTGGAAAGGTTTGCTGGGTTCATATTTCTCTGATAATTTCCAAGTCTATGCCTTGGAGGGAAGTGGAGAACTGAGGCAATTAATTACTCAAGTCAGTCAGCTAAGGAACCCTTTCACCTGAGGTGTCTGGATTACTGAAGCAAAATACATCGGTTATTTTAGCTCCAAGTTCTTGGATCCTTTTTCTCTTTCATATATATGGCCAAATAATTTACATGGAGTTTGGTTGCATTGGGATGTAATAACAATTCACATTCATTTATCCTTTTTTTATTTTTGGACCATATCTTCAATTTAATTGGCATAAGAAACTATATCTGTGATATAACTTCCTCTACCAACGCAAATTTTCATTATTTGTACATCTTACAGCTTTAGTAGCTTATACTGTCTAAGGCACTAAGAGGAGTAAATACTTCACCCAGGGTCTCACACAATTAGTATGTCCCAGAAAATCTTCCTGACAATAGGGCAGCTCGTCAGACCTGAAATTAGGAAAACTCATCTTTCTGAGTTCAAATCTGGCTCAGACACTTAGTTGTGTGATCCTGGGCAAGTCACTGAACCCTGTTTGCCTCAATTTCTCATTTGTCAAGTGGGCTGGTGAAGGAAATAGCAAACCAGCTGGAAAAGAAAAGAGCAAACCATTTCTGATCTTTGCCAAGAAAACCCCAAATGGGGTCACAAATAGAGACAACGGAACAACTTTCTGACTAGAAAATTTAGTTAACTTGTGTTTTTGTTAACTTTAGTTAACTTCCAACAGTCATGTGAAAGAATACCACCATTTCTACAAGCACTATCTAACTTTCAAATGGGTTGAATCTTCAAAGTTCATTTGTAAGTCAATTGTTTGGAACTCAGAACACAATTTTGCCACAGAAACAGTGTTCTGAGTGGCAGCCTGCTTCCCTCTGGTTCACAGAAATCTATTTTATTCAAGTAAGAAGAAAATGAAAGCTTAAAACACGAAGTTGGCATCATTGACTGTATCTAGAGTATTCCTCGATCCCTTGGAAATAATCCAATATAACAATTTCTAAGTCCCTTTTCTCACACTCTTCCTAAACTGGTTCCAATTCATCCTTCCAGACTGATTACATATTACTTCCCCCCTCCAGCTGTCAGTTTACTTAGTGCTCCCCCTCCATGGTGTGCCATCTCTTGCTGTCATCCCTGAGCACCCCATACAGCCCCCCCTTTTTTTAAACCCTTACCTTCTGTCTTGGAGTCAATACTGTGTATTGGCTCCAAGGCAGAAGAGTGGTAAGGGCTAGGCAATGGGGGTCAAGTGACTTGCCCAGGGTCACACAGCTAGGAAGTGTCTGAGGTCAGATTTGAACCTAGGACCTCCCATCTCTAGGCCTGGCTCTCATTCCACTGAGCTACCCAGCTGCCCCCTCAGCTGCTAGTAACACAACTGTAAAGATGGTGGATGGTAGAAAGAGAGATAAAGACACAGTCAGTCAATCAAAAAAGGCTACCCCACCCATGTGGTAAAGGATGAAACTGGTTTCCTGTTTGGCAAACTGAGCATGTTCAAAGTTAAGTAACATAAAATTATTGGATCAAATTACATTTATTTTAAGGTCATTTCCAGTTCTTCTTGTGTAATTTCTCTGGGCTTCAGTTTCCTCATCTGTAAAATGAGAACTAGTGTCTTAGATCTTGTCTAGTTCTAGATTTATGATTCTATATATCCATTATTAGAGTATAAAATAGGGGCATTCATTTTTCTCTTTGGAAAACTAATAAGAGAAAAATATTGTTTTGTAAGATGATGGCCCTTTTAGTCATGAGTTTTTTGGTCATAGTAATCTATCAATCAAAGAAAAGTACAAGGGAATTCTCAGTCCTATCCCTTTTGTTTCCATAGTGACATGACAATGTGATAGAAAATGAGGTAGAGGGTACCAAGGTGCACAGAGTACTTTGTAACAGGTTAGAAGTTGGGAAGTTATTATGTCAAAAATATGTTAATAACTTTTTTTTAAATTTAATTTAGAGCATGAAAAGAGAACAGAGAAGAGAAAATAACCCAAGATTTAGCCCTAGGGCATAATCTTGCAAAGGAGGCAGAGTTGGTTAATGATCCTACAAAGAAGACAGAGAAGGATTGATCATACAGGTAGAAAGAAAACCAAGACAAAGCATGGTTCTGCCATATACTACACTTTATAATGTTGTTTATGATTTCTTTCTTTTAAAAACTCAGTTTCTTTCTCTGTGAAATGAAGGTTTAATACTTGATGGTCATTAAGATCCTATCTCAGACATTTTATGGCTCCAACTAAACACTGAGAGACTTCTTCCATCAATACATTCTCCCTCTCACTTCTCACAATTCTCCAGAATAAACAGAATGGCACTTTGACCTTTTTATTTGTAATAGCTACCATTTTGTCTCTTTTCCCCACATCTACTGCTGATTCTGTATACTATGTGGAAATGTCTCCCTCCATCTGGAACTGAAAAGAGTTCAGAGAAGTCCTCACCTGGAAGCTGAACCAACATTGTACATGATCTTTTTTTTAAGGATCATTAGCATCCTGCATCTGCAAAGGAGGCAAAGGGTGGGGGAGGGCAGGCAAAGAAAAGCCAAAAGCTGAAACTTTGGACCACTGAATGTGGAGTCATCCTTTCCATTGCCTTGGCATTTTTTTCATTGTTGTTCATTTGATGTCTGCAAAGCTAAGAGTTATTTTTAAATTAATGAGCAAGTCCCAGGAATGAATTTGCTTTGGGGCCATTGGCTATACCGCCCACTTCACGATGATTTTAAAAAATTAGTTCTGAGCCTGCTTAATTACATGACATCATTTTGCCACTGGGATTCAAAATGTATTTGTAAGTGCCAAAGTGATTTATTAGTTTTAAAATATGTGTGTGGTTTATATACAGGGACTTCTCTGGTTCCTGTCTCAGATTCCAGGAAGAAAATGAATTAAAATCACAGTTACTTTTTCTTCTGAGAAAACACTAGAATCCAGCTAGCTAGCTTTCTAGACTCTCAAGATGTTCATCAATGCAAAAATCAAACATTTTAGCATCAACATTTTTGCAGGGTCTATATACTATGGGACTGTGAATCACATAATCAAAATCATGGGAGACACTCAACCGATCTCTCCAATCAGCTGCTAAATCTTTTAATTTCTTTGTTCCAAACATCCCTCATATATGACCTCCCTCCTTTCATCTGACCCACTTCCACCCTCATTACCCTACATCTAGATGATTGCAGTAGCCTTCTTATTGGCCTCCCTCCCTCCCTCAAGTCTCTGTTCACCCAAATCCATTTTCCATTTAGCTTCCAAAGGGATTCCCTAAAGGCTATATTCCCCTCTGCACCCACCCTCTCCACCACTCAGTAAACTCCAATGATTCCCCAATATCTTCACTATCAATTATATCTTCTGTTTGCCATGTAAAGCTTCTTAGCAGCCTGGGTCCTTCCTCTCTTTCTGGTCTTCTTGAGTCTTACTCCTCTCCATGCTATGTTATGATCTCACAACAATGGCTTACTTGTTCCTTACACACAATGTGCCTCTCATCTCTACTTCTCACTGAGCTATCCTCTGTACTTGGAATGCTCTTTCCTCTTCATTGGTGCCTTTTGAAATTCTTGGGTCTTCACCTTTAAGCACCTTGCCTTACTTCAAGACTCAGCTCAAATGCCACCTTCTACTGAAGACCTTTCCCAATATTACCCTCTCCTCAAAGGTTATCTTCATTCTACTCTGAGTGAATCTTGTGTGTGCTGATTTATATTAGAATGTAAGTTCCTTGAGAGCAGGAAACGCTTTAGCTTTGTCTGTGTATCCCTAGTACTCAGCACAGTGCCTGGCATATAGAAAGACCTTGATAAGCGCTTGTTGGTTGACTAGCCCAAGAAACAAGAGGAAAATGCATGGTCAGGAATAAGTAAGCTGTGGTATTACTTATGGTGCCTTGAGCACAAGTTGCATAGTAGGTATCTATCATTCTTTATGTATTTTTATTGTTCAAAACATTTCAATTGTGTCCAACTCTTTATAACCTCATCTGGGGTTTTCTTGGCAAAGATACTGAAGTGGTTTGCCATTTCCTTCTCCATCTCATTTTCCAGATAAAGAAACTGAGGCAAACAGTATTAAGTGACTTGTTGAGAGTCACACAGCTACTAAATATCATTATACATATATATATATATATATATCGAGAGAGAGAGAGAGAGAGAGAGAGAGAGAGAGAGAGAGAGAGAGAGAGAGAGAGAGAGAGAGAGAGAGAGAGAGAGAGAGAGAGAAGAGAGAGAGGATGAGAAAAGGAGACGGGGCAGCATGTAGCAACACCAATAAAAAACAGGAGAAATGTTGGCATGTATGGAATGTTAACAGGTTTCTATGGGTGATATATGGTAGGATATGGTCAAGGAATACACAGGATGAGGTGTGGATGGATTTTGATCGGCATGCCTGGAGGGAACATTGACATTAATGAGACATCAGAGCCATGAAAGAATTTAAAAAAAAAGACTAATGGAGGACTTTATTCTGGTTTGCAATGCTTCCTTGTCTCCTTTCACTTTATATTCATAGAGCAAAATTAACTTTGGATCAGCTTAGAGACTCTTCTAGGTCAGGAGAACTATTTTTCTCGCTTCACAGTAATTTCTGTGTTTTTCTCAATGCTTTTCCTTTCATGATTACTTATTTTCATCCTCTTCCTTACCTTGAGTTTGGATTTAATTCCATTCAGTAGGTATTTATTCAGCACATACTATGTCCAAGGTACTCCAAATGTCCTGCTCTGATACCCCTCACTCCTCTACAGAGGTCAATCAGTCAACAAGCATTTATTAAGCATATATTATGTGCCATGACCCTGTGTTCATGAAAAGTATGCCCCTGGGAGTGCAAGTTCTGTAAGGGTCTGCCATTTGAACAGGTTTCTAGTAGCATAGTCCCTGTGACAGATTGTGTCAAGGAAGAGTCTAGCTCAGTCATCACCTCAAGTAGGCTACTAAGTGATGACTTTTTTGGCTAGGAGGGGAGTGCAACATAGGGGATAGAGCACAGAACCAAGAGTAGGAAGATCTAGGTTTGAATTCTGCTTCAGATACCTTGGAACTATATGACCTAACAAGTCACCTAACCTCTCTGGGCCCCAATTTCCTCTTCTGTGAAATGAGAGGGTTGGACCAGATGACCTTTAAGATACATGCTAGCTCTAGATCTATGATCCAATGACTAATGGAAAAAAAGAAAAAATACAAAATGATCCCACTCTGCTTCTGAAGTAATAGTGACTGAAAAGAAGATAGACCGATAGAAGACAAAGAAATTTTGTAGCTAGATGGAAGGATGGCTCATGGGCTCTCCCTGGACAGGCAAATAAAAGTGTCAGTAAAATAGTTTTTTTTTGTGTGTGTGTGAATACAAAAGCAACAAGTAATATCATTTCATGGAAGAGTAGTCATCTCATAATGTAGAGCTCATGATGAACATTTAGAAAAAAATGACCATGAAGATAATTGGAGCTTCTGTTCAGACACTTGTTACATTGGATGAAGAGGTAGAGAAGTTCTTCAAAGAATCATTAAGAAACCCTCTCACCCACTCTCCCCAAAAATTAAAACGTACTTCATTTAAAAAAAAATCCCCTTGCCTTCTATGTTAGAATCAGTACTGTGTATGGGTTTCAAGGTAGAAAAACAGCAAAGGCTAGAGACAATAGGGGATTAAATGACTTGCCCAGTGTCACCTCGCTAGAGAGTCTCTGAGTCCACATTTGAACCTATAACTTCCCCGACTCTTTGTCCACTGTGCCACCTACATGTATTTTAATATTTGATAACTTCAAGGCACCAACGTGAAAATAGGTAAAGCATTCAATTTAGGTACATTTTGTACATAGAGCTTTTTCTGACCATCCAGATGTTAATTTTATCTTTTATTTACTTGTTTTGGTATCCTGCCTCCTCTAGCAGAATGTAAGATTCTTGAGGACAGGCACATTTTGTTTATTATTTATTTTATCTTTTTATTTATAGAATCTAACTTTTACGTATTAAGTATTTGATAAAGACATACTGAAGATAAAAAACAATGGAAAATATGACTCAGGATTGCGAAATAAAAGAATAAAAAATAAGATCATATTCTATGGAAAACAGCTTCAATCAAACCTATTTAGACAAGCTGTTGGTGAAGAAAAGTGGGAAATGGAGGGTGCAAACTATGCCATTTGAATAGCTATTGAACTGATAAAGACCTTTAAGACCATCGAATGTCATTATTTAGTCATGTCTGACTCTATGTGACCCCATCTGGAGTTTTCTTGGCAAAAATGCTAGTGTCTCAGGCCAAATTTTCTCTATCCACTTTGCCACCTAGCTGCCCCAAGGTCATCTAATACAACTTTTTAATTTTCTATAGAAGTTTAATCAACATATAAAACAAATATCTGAATGAGGAGGCCAAAAGTGTCCACGAGTTATTGGCTCTAACAAGCATCAGATCTTGCCAAATGGAAAGAGATGGTGAGCTAGGTGAGTAACAACTTGGAATGTAAACTTATTTTTGAAATCTTGTAGAGGAAGGGAACAGATTATGAATTGTATCATCTCCCAAAACAGAAACAGCAGAGGAGAAAGCAAGTTTATAGCCATAACCAGATATCTAATTAGGTGATATCATCCAAAGATCATTTAATCATGAAGCTGAAAGGACAAGAAGCACGAAAAATGTAAAAACTGTGTCAAGATTTCTTTTTTGGGAGGATGGAATATCTTTAAAAAATAGTATTTATTAATTTTTCTTTTTATTGTCATGAAAAACATTTCCATATTGGTCTTTGTTGTAATATAAGAACACACTCATATAGAACCAAAACCCCCAAATAAAACCATAAATGCATTGATGTGAAAGACAATTCCAACAGTTTTTCTCTGGAGGTGGATAATATTTCCCATCACGAGTCTGTCAGGAGTGCTCCAGATCAGTGCATTGCTGAGAGTAGCCAAGTTTTCACAGATAATAATTGTCCATCATTGCTGTTACTGTGTACGATGTTCTCCCGGTTCTACTTATTTCTTTCTGCATCAGTTCCTACAGATCTTTCCAGGTTTTCTGAAATCATCCTGCTTACCATTTCTTATATATTCACACAATATATTCCGCCATTCCCCAGTTGATGCTTATCCTCTCAATTTCCAATTCTTTGTCACCACAAAAAGAGTAGCTATAAATATTTTTCTGTCAAGATTTCTATAAACATTTCTCTATTACATACTTCTGTGGTCATTTCTAAAACAACACCACCAATATATAAATTTGTTTCACTAGATTATACTTATTTGCTGCAAATGAAAGCTTTTGGGGGAATGTAGGAGTGGGAGTAGGAATACATGGTTAAAAACAATTAGGAAAGAAAATAACACGCAGAGGATAGTAGAAGAAAGTTTGGAAAAGAATCCACACAAGTGGAACAGAATTGGTGCTATCATATTAAAATTTTAGTATATAATTTTTTAAAATCAGCCATACATGATGCAGATTCATAGTTTCATATATTCAATCCTCTTTTCTTTGCACACTGAAATGTTTATGTTTTTAAGTTTGTAATAAAGGAAATTTTAAAAATTTAAATATCTCTACCTAATGTGTCTACTGTCTAAATAATCATTGATTATTGCTCTTACCTTACAGGATTAAAACTGGGTAGGATTACATGGATTTGATTTTTAAATACTTCATTCTCTCTTTTTTTTTTTGGTCCAGATCTGTAATTTCATCGGTCATTTGAGAAATTCTTGTTTTGGAAATTCCCTTCATAAAAATAAAATAAATATTCTTTTATTTATAGTTTTAGTTATGTGGGCACTGAGAAATTACTGATTTGCTCAATCACGCAGCTAATATTCCAACCCTAGCTTGCCAACACAGCCTCTATACCACCATCATCAGCCCACCTTAAAAAAGCCAAACAGCATGCAAAGTTATTTTTCCATAAAAAATTAGGTCAAGGTGTAGCACATGAAAGGGAAAGAAATGGACTACATTCTCTATTTCAGAGAACAATGAATCACATTATGAAACTAAAGTGCTTGAAGGAGGATTCAGTAGTAAATTGAGAATAGAGAGCTTAATTGAAATAGGCAATAGGGTGCGCACACACCGCCCATCACCCTCCTCAATACAATTAACTTACATTATTAATAATTTTACTAAATTAAAGAGGAGAAAAGTCATAACATGGTAAGTGTACTCAAAAGTGCACTTGGAATATCAAAATGTAGCTTAACTTAAAAGCATTTAGCTCATACCTAAAAGATTTCAGTTAAAAGTAGGGCTTGAATACAGAGTTTCTGAACTCCAAGACATTATTATACCATACTGCCTCTTTTGTGCAGTTATATTTTGATTGGTATTGTACTCATAGAGGTACTCTTATCTATCCAATGGCATATCAGTTCCCCGAGAGCAGAAGTCTTATCCAATTTATTATTCTAGCATAGCACAGGGCATATAGACAAGAGTATGCTGGTAAATGTTTAACAACCAGATCTCTGTGCACAGGACACACTTTAGAGTTAATCTGCATTATTAACATTTTCCTCACAACTTTCTTAATAAGATTTATTAATCAATTAATCATAAATTAATCAACAAAAAAATAAAGTAAGCCCTGATTTGTAGATTTGCTGATTTCTGAGGTAAATTTAAACTCAGAAAAACAACATGAGCTTGCTCCAGCACACCCCTGAGTCATAATAGATGCTTAATAAATATTTGCTAAATTAATACATCAATGAAATCTATGTATTTTAGAAATCATGTTTCTTTTTAAATAAGATTTAGAGGAATTTCTATTTATATCATAGAAGGAAAGTTATACAAAAAGAGTTTAAGAGAATGAGATCTGGTATCCTTTAACTTGTAGAAGAGTGACAAGTTCTAGAAATATCTTCTTTAATATTCTATGCTGAAAAATAAAGGGTTGATATATTGAAGTTATGGAAATATCAAGGATGAAAGCCAGGCTCTCTCTCTCTCTCTCTCTCTCTCTCTCTCTCTCTCTCTCTCTCTCTCTCTCTCTCTCTCTCTCTCTCTCTCTCTCTCTTTCTCTCTCTCTCTCTGTCTCTGTCTTTGTCTCTGTCTCTCTGTCTCTCTCTCTGTCTCTCTTTGTCTCTCTCTGTCTCTTTGTCTCTGTCTGTCTCTGTCTCTCTGTCTCTGTCTCTCTCTGTCTCTGTCTGTTTATCTGTCTGTCTGTCTGTCTGTCTGTCTGTCTGTCTGTCTCTCTCTCTCTCACACACACACTAAAAGGTCCAAGCTCTGACCTTCGATGGTCTGGTGTCTAGCTCCATAAAGGCATTTGGGCTCTTCTATTTCCTGGTTTATTACATTCCTACCCCAGACCCCACTGGGGAAATCTCTTAAAACTCAGGTTTGGTTCACACCTAGGGTCTCCCCAAAAGAAATGAACAGAATGTCTTCGAGAAATGTACCCAGTATACAAAAACAGATCAGATATAGGTCACCTGTTTATTTTGCTACTATAAAAGAAATACACACAAATGACAAAAATTCATTTTCAAATACTTAAGTATACAATTCATCATTCCCATTATAGTCTCCCTGGAGGCTGATAGTTAAAATACTGTAATATGAAATGCATTGTGGGACTGCTAGACAAGCATTTCACCTTCCCCTCATTTCTGTACTGTCAGAGCAACTCATTCATGGTCCATATCTTTTGGTAAACTTCTTGCAGAGGTCATCTACTATTTTGAGAAGTTGCTTCACAGGTCATCTCCTCCTGAGCTGCCAGTTATGGGAATTAAGAATTCCTTACCTCTTAAACTAACAAGGTTGCTGTCAAGGCTATAAATACACTTCTTAGAATTGAGGTTTGGTCACCTACACTTAGCAAGAGACACAAAGCAGAAGAGGCAGCCAGAGACTTGAGATCTTACTAATACATATAAATAGCCACTGCTGCTACTAGATGGATAAAGGAGAGAAATCCCCTTAGCTGGGAATCTAAATGAAACTTTCAGAGTCCCAAACACCCATATTCAGAGGAGTGAGAATTAAAAAAAAAAAAGAAGAGTGAAAATGGAAGCTGTCTCTCCTGTTAAAGGAACTAAAGGGAAGACTTTCCTGGGAGGAGGGAGACATGGGGAAAAATCTGAAGGTTCTACAGAGATTAACTTCTGCAGAAGTTCCCAAGGAACCCACCAGGATACAGATCTATCTGCATGAATATTTCATTAGATGGCCACTTACATAGGTCATGGAAATCCAGTCCCCATCATATAATATAGGTTACTATATCTTTAGGCAATGAGGTAGGGTAGACAGAGTCCTGGACTCGGATTCAGGAATACTTGAGTTTGGATCCTATTTCTGTGTGGCCTTGGGTAAGTCATTTAAACACCTCCATTTTCTCATTTGTAAAGTGGAAGTAATAATACTTTTAATATATTTTGCCTATATAGAATTTCTGGGGGTCAAATGAGATAATATATACATAGTTCTCTGCAAACTTAAAAAAACTACATGAATCTCAGTTATTTCAAAATATAAGTGGTACAATTAGGTTCTCAGAGATCATTGTTTTAATTTCTACTGTGAAGATTAAATTTAACTCCCCCTGATTATAACAATGAAATTAATTAACTCTCCTCTGATTGTGAAGATTAAATTGTAATCCCTGCCTATTTTTAGATTTTAATCACCAAAAATGTAAACACCCTACTTTAAAAGTTGAGTAGGAAGATCTGCCTATTATTAGATTTAATCTCCAAAAGTGTAAACACCCTACTTACTGTAGTGGGGAGATCTGCCCATTTTTTAGGTTTAATCGCCAAAGGTGTAACACCCCATTTTTACACATTAAGTGGGAAGTGTCACCCATGTGTGAAATAGTGGGTGATGAATTAAATTCAATTGACTGCCCCTGGGCAGTCCTAAAAGCAAAAGCATCAACTGTGATTGGTAGACATAAAAATTAGGGGAAGTGACACAAAAGAAAGTGCCTTTGAAAAAGAGTGACAACTGCCTGAGTGCAGTTCGACTTGGAAGTCTTACTTGGAGTGGAACCTCCTCTGAGAGAGAGTTCTATTGGGAGCTCTATTGGGAGTTTAACTTGGAGTGGAGGCTGGTAAAGAATCTGCTGACTGGACTGACACATGGTGAGTGAAAAGCTGACTCTTAACTGCTGTTTTTTTCTGAAGAAACCGGCCTCAGGAAAGACTTAGTCTCTTGAGAGACTTCTCCAACTTTGCTGAGGCCAGCTGAAACTAACTCTCCCTGCCCCAGGGGCCCGAGAGTAAATTACTTAATGCTTAGGCTAGATATCTTACCCTATCCTCTCTCTTATTTCTTTCTTCATTCTTCTCTATATTTTGTAAATAAATTGTAAAATAAATCTCTTTGGAATTAATTAAATTCCTGGCAACCACTCTTAAATAATCAAGTCCAACCCTTATAAAAAATAACCCCTTCCCCCCCTTACACTACTAAAGCCAAAGAGGCCATCATTGCATTTATTTTTATATTCTATTTAGTTTTATTTGTTTTTAAATTAGCAGGGAAGCTCTGATCTATCTTTTTCCCCAATTTGGATCAGTTTGTCCTTCCTTAGACCCCACTGGTTATAAGCTGGGATTTTTTTTTTTAATCCTTACTTCCTGTCTTTCAATACTAATTATTAGTTCCAAGGTATCAGAGTAGTAAGGGTTAGGTAAATTGGGGTTAAATGTCTTGCCCAGCTAGGAAATGTCTGAGGTCATATTCGAACACAGGACCTCCGGTCTCTAAACCTGTCTCCTCATACACTGAGCTGCCTCTGGCTATAAGCTTTTGCCAGTGTGGGCTAAGCAGCTCCTAGACTTTAGGGAACACAAATAAAACCTCAGACAAAGTTGAAATAACTACAGGGTTTAGGAAATAATATGCAAATCACACAGACATGCTCCCTGGTGTTTAGTCCTGGCCCCTCTCTCAATGTACTGACCCCAAGACCCTGCTTTGATTAATGTCACTGTCTATTTAAACGCTACTGCTCTTTAGGCCAACTGATCCAGCTTTAACTAAACCAAACCAGATGACCACAAAATGAAAGCAAAGGCATTTAAGAAAATGGTAAATTAAGTATTAAGCTCTCTACAGTGCCCGTTCCTAAATGGCTGCTCTCCATCTCTTGTACATGTCTCCAGGGGAACATTGGTTTTATTTGAGTTGAACCCATCAGTTTTCCCAACAAAATGAAGGAATAGTACACAAGTCACTCACAGGAGTTGTTATAAAATTTGTATTAAATGAGCATTTTCAGTTGCAGAATGCCATGACTTGCCTCTCACAGCTGCTCTAGGCAAGTGTAACCTATAAGGGGCTCTCTTTTGACTCCAAGTCCCACTCATCCCTCTCAGATTTCCACAGGTTTCTCCAAATCACACAGGTTCACAGGTTCATTGATTTAGAGCTAGATTGGATCTCTTATAAAATTTAATCCATACCCCCATTTTAGAATTGAGAAAAACTGAGACCCAGAGAATTAAATGACTTGCCTCATATCACACAAATACTGACACAGATAAGATTTGAACCTAGACCCTCTAACATCAAATCTAGCTCTCTTTTCATTGTATCACTCAAGGCTTCTCATTTCCTAGTTATCATCTGACTTTCTTAGATCTCTGAATGCCTCTGTCCACTCCTTCTAAACTTTCTTTATACACATGTCCAAGTCTCCTCAGGCTGTATCTTTCTCTTTTCCTACCTACCATCACCAAATAAAGTTTTTTTCTTACTTGCACATTTTTTCCTCACTGTATCATTCATCTTTCTTTATATTCCCCACACTAAGTGACAATGCCATTTGTGTCTGAGAGAGATAGTTCTGAGAACTTACCTTCAACCAATGAAGCCCTCTTGGGCCCCAGGGCCCATGAGAGAATGAGTTTCTCACCAGTCGTCCACTTATATATATACATATACATATACATATACATAAACATATACATATATATACATATATATACATATATATACATATATATACATATATATATATATATATATATATATATATATATATATATATATATATATATATATATATATATATATATATATATATATATATATATATATATATATATATATATATATATATAAGACAAGCACACATCTTTGACCCAGCTCATTGCCCCTTTCTGGTACTCATTTTTGGCCCAGAAAATCAAACCTACATATGTATCTGATCCCAGAAAAATAGTCCTTTCTTGACCAAAACAGACCAAAAATAGTAAATGGCCTACAGATTTAGGGGCTGTTGAATTTTTTACTGACATCAGTAAAGGTATTCAGAGCCTTTTCAAAGGCATCAATCAAGTCAAAACTCAAGTTTGCAGAATTATTTTTAATTTATATTTTTAAAAATTCATCTTTTTTTATTCTAATAAGAAATTTACACACACATTTTTCAAAGTTATGTGATTTATATTGTCTCTCTCCCATCTTCCCTTCCATCTCTTAGAGTTGACAAGCAATTCCACTGGGTATTATCACTCAAAATATGTTTCCATACTATTAATTAATTAATTAATTTATTATTTATTTATTATTTATTATTTATATATATATTATATATAAATATATATAAATATATATTTAATATATTTTTATTTTTATTTCTATTTAATAATAAATTTATATATACAATAAATAATAAATATATTTAATATATTTATTATTTATTTATTATTATAATTTATAAGAGAGCAATCTTATAAAACCAAAATCCTAAATCACAAACCCAAATAACTAAGTGATAAATCATATGTTTTCATTTGCATTTCTACTCCCACAGTTCTTTCTCTGGAGGTGGATGGATAACTTTCTTTCTCAGAAGTCCCTCAGAATTGCTCTGGATCATTGTGTTGCTGTTAGTAGCAAAGTCTATTACATTTGATCATCACTCAATATTGCTGTTACTCTATATAATGTTCTCCTGGTTCTACTTATTTCACTCTGCATTAGTTAATGTAGGTTTTTCCAGCTCTTTCTGAAATCATCCTGTTCATCATTCCTTATAGCACAATAATATTCCATCACCCTATGATGGATTTAAATGTCTTCATTCCTGACTGGTCCTTCTTGTATTACCCTGAAAAGAATGTCAGCATCTCAAGGTCAGGCTTGAGATTTTTTAAAAATTAATTCATTTAGTCAATTTAGAACATTATTCTTTGGTTACAAGAATCATTTTATTTCCCTCCCTCCCCTCCCCTCCCCTCCCCCTTCCCATATGTGACATGCAATTTCATTGGGCATTACATTGTCCTTGATCAGAATCTATCTCCATATTGTTGGTGTTTGCATTTGGATGTTCATTTAGAGTCTACATTCCCAACCTTATCTGCTCGACCCATGTATTCAAACAACTGTTTTTCTTCTGTGTTTCTACTCCCACAGTTTTTCCTCTGAATGTGGATAGTGGTTTTTCTCATAGATTCTTCCAAGTTGTTCAGGATCACTGCATTGCCACTAATGGAGAAGTCCATTACCTTCGATTGTACCACAGTGTACCTCTGTGTACAATATTCTCCTGGTTCTGCTCCTTCCGCTTTGCATCAATTCCTGGTGGTCATTCCAGTTCCAATTAAATTCCTCCACTTTATTATTCCTTTGAGAACAATAATATTCCATCACCAACATATACCACAATTTCTTCAACCATTCCCCAATTGAAGGACATCCCCTCATTTTCCAATTTTTGGCCACCACAAAGAGTGCAGCTATGAATATTCTTGTACAAGTCTTTTTCCTTATTATCTCTTTGGGGTACAAATTCAGCAGTGCTATGGCTGGATCAAAGGGTTTTTTAGTGCCCTTTGGGCAGAGTTCCAAATTGCCCTCCAGAATGATTGGATCAATTCACAACTCCACCAGCAATGAATTAGTGTCCCTACTTTGCCACATCCCCTCCAGCATTCATTACTTTCCATAGCTGTTATGTTAGCCAATCTGCTAGGTGTGAGGTGATACCTCAGAGTTGTTTTGATTTGCATCTCTCTGATTATAAGAGATTTAGAACACTTCTTCATGTGCTTATTAATGGTTTTGATTCCTTTGACTGAAAATTGCCTTTTCATGTCCCTTGCCCATTTATCAATTGGAGAATGGCTTGATTTTTTGTACAACTGGTTTAGCTCTTTATAAATTTGAGAAATTAGACCTTTGTCAGAGGTTTTTGTTATGAAGATTGTTTCACAGTTTGTTATTTCCCTTCTCATTTTGGTTACATTGGTTTGTTTGTACAAAAACTTTTTAATTTGATGTAGTCAAAATTATTTATTTTACATTTTGTAACTCTTTCTATGTCTTGCTTGGTTTTAAAGTCTTTCCCCTCCCAAAGGTCTGACATGTATACTATTCTGTGTTCACATAATTTACTTATCGTTTCCTTCTTTAAGTTCGAGTCATTTACACATTCTGAGTTTATCTTGGTGTAGGGTGTGAGGTGTTGATCCAAACCTAATCTCTCCCACACTCTCTTCCAATTTTCCCAGCAGTTTTTATCAAATAGTGGATTTTTGTCCCAAAAGCTGGGATCTTTGGGTTTCTCATACACTGTCTTGCTGAGGTCACTTACCCCAAGTCTATTCCACTGATCCTCCTTTCTGTCTCTTAGCCAGTACCAAATTGTTTTGATGGCCACTTCTTTTATAGTATAGTTTGAGATCTAGTACTGCAAGGCCACCTTCCTTTTCATTTTTTAAAAATTATTTCCCTGGATATCCTTGATCTTTTGTTCTTCCAAATGAACTTTGTTATGGTTTTTTTTTTCTAATTCAGTATAAAAGTGTTTTGGAAGTTTGATGGGTATGGCACTAAATCAAATAGATAGGTTTGGGTAGGATGGTCATTTTTATTTATGTTAGCTCATCCTACCCATGAGTAGTTAATGTTTTTCCAATTGCTCAGATCTAGTTTTAGTTGTGTGGAAAATGTTTTGTAGTTGTGTTCATATAGTTCCTGTTCAGATAGATTCCTAGGTATTTTATATTGTCTAGGGTAATTTTAAATGGAATTTCTCTTTCTAATTCCTGCTGCTGAGATGTGTTGGAGATATATAGGAATGCTGATGACTTATGTGGGTTTATTTTATATCCTGCAACTTTGCTGAAGTTGTTGATTATTTCCACTAGCCATTTAGTTGATTCTCTAGGATTCTTTAAGTAAACCATCATATCATCCACAAAAAGTGATAGCTTGGTCTCTTCACTGCCTATTTTAATACCTTCAATTTCTTTTTCTTCTCTAATTGCTACTGCTAGTGTTTCTAGAACAATGTTAAATAATGGAGGTGATAATGGGCATCCTTGTTTCATTCCTGATCTTATTGGGAATGCATCTAGTTTATCCCCATTGCAGATGATGTTTGCTGATGGTTTTAGATAGATAGTATTTATTATTTTTAGGAAAGACCCTTCTATTGCTATACTTTCTAGTGTTTTCAATAGGAATGCGTGTTGTATTTTGTCAAAGCCTTTTTCTGCAACTCTTGAGGTAATCCTGTGATTTTTGTTGGTTTGCTTGTTGATATGGTCAATTGTGTGGCTGGTTTTCCCTTGCATTCCTGGTATAAATCTCACCTGATCATAGTGAATAATCCTCCTGATCACTTTCTGGAGTCTTTTTGCTAGTATCCTATTTAAGATTTTTGCATCTGTGTTTGTTAAGGAGATTGGTCTGTAGTTTTCTTTCTCTGTTTTTAACCTGTCTGGCTTTGGAATCAGTACCATATTTGTGTCAAAAAAGAAATTTGGTAAAACTCCCTCTTCACTTATTATGTTAAATAGTTTGTATAGTATTGGGATTAGTTGTTCTTTGAATGTTTGATAGAATTCACTTGTGAATCCACCAGGCCCTGGGGATTTTTTCTTAGGGAGTTCTTTGTACAAATTGGTCCTTTTCCCTTAAAAAAAATCTCCTAGTAGTGGCATTGAAGGATCAAAGGGTATACTCAGTTTCAAATCCCTTTTGGCATAGTTACAAATCACACTGCAGAATGGTTATATCAGTTCACAGTTCTACCAATGGGGCATTAGTGTACCAATTTTCCCTCATCCCCTTCAACATCTATTATTTTCCTCTTATATCATATTACTCAATCTAATTAGGTGTGAGGTAGTGTCCCAGAATTGTTTTAATTTGAATTTCTCTAATCAAGGGTAATTTAGACCATGTTTTCATGTGATAATATGTAGTCTTGATTTCTTCATCTAAAAACTGCCAGTGGTCAATTGGGGAATAATTTGTAATGTTATAAATTTGACTCCGTTTTTCATATATTTGAAAAATAGTCTTTTTTTAGAGATACTTGCCGCAAAATAAAAATTCTCAGCTTTCTCCTAACCTTGGAAGCACTGATTTTGTTTGTGCAAACACTTTTCAGTTAAATATAATCATCCATTGACAGGTAGACTGTGCTCCTCTAATTTGCTAATGGTAACATCCTTTATATCTAAATCATGTATCCATTTTGATCTTATATTTCATATGCAATGTGCAATGATGGTCTATGCCCAGCCTATACCATACTTTTTTTTTCCAGTTTTCCCAGCAGTTTTTGTTAAATAGTGATTTCTTGTCCCAAAAGCTTAGATCTTTTTTTTTTTAATCAAACACTAAATGTTTACCACTATGTATTGTATAGCTAATCTATTCCACTGATCCATTGCTCAATTTCTTAGTCAGTACCAGATTGTTTTGATGATTGCAGCTTTGGAATACATTTAGAGTTTAGGTATTCTGAGGTCATCTTCTTTCATGTTTTTTTCCATTGATTCCCTTGATAGTCTCTCTCTCTTTCTCTTTTTTAATCCTTACCTTCCATCTTAAAATCAATACTGTATATAGTTTCAAAGGCAGAAGAGCAGTAAGGGCTAGGCAATGGGGGCTGAGACTTGGCCAGAGTCACATAGCTAGGAAGTGTCTGAGGTCAGATTTGAACCCAGGACCTCCCATCCCTGGGTGTGATTCTCAGTCCACTGAGCCACCTAGTTTCCTCCCAGTTCCCTTGATATTCTTGATCTTTTGTTCCTCTAGATGAATTTTGTTATTTTTTCTAGCTTTACAAAATAATTTTTAGGTCATTTGATTGGTATGGCACTGAATACATAGATTAATTTAGGTAGGATTGTCAATTTTATTATATTAGTTTGGCTGAACCATGAATAAGTAATAGTTTTTCATTTGTTTATTTCTGACTTTATTTTTGCAAGAAATGTTTTTAATTGTGTTCATATAGTTCCTGTGTTTGTCTTGGACAGCAGATACCCAAGTATTTTATACAGTTAATTTGAGTGGAATTTCTTTTTCCTATCTCTTGTTGCTGAGCTTTGTTGGTAATACAAAGAAATGCTGATGATTTGTGTGGGGCTATTTTATTTACTGAAACTTTGTTAAATTTATTAATTATATCAACTACTTTTTTTAGTTCAATCTTTAGGAGTTTCTAAGTATATCATCATATTATCTACAAAGAGTTATAATTTTATTTCTTTGCTGCCCATTCTAATTCCTTTAATTCCTTCTTCTCTTATTGCTCTAGTTAACATTTCTAGTATGATATTGAATAATGGGCATCCTTGCTTCATCCATGATCTTATTGGGAAGACATTTAGTTTCTATGTATCATTTTAAGGAAAGCTCTTTTCATTCCTATGCTTGCTAGTATTTTTAATAGGAACGAATGTTATATTTTGTCAATGGCTTTTTCTATATCTATTAAGATAATCCTATGATTTCTATTGGTTTTGTTATTGATGTAGTCAGTCATACTGATGGTTTTCTTAGTACTGAACAAGCCCTGTGTTCCTGGTATAAATCCCACCTAGTTATAGTGAATGATCCTTGTGGTATATTACTGTAATTTCCTTGATAGTATTTTAATGAAAAAATTTACATCAATATTAATTAAAGAAATTGGTCTTCAGTTTTCTTTCTGTTTTTGTTCTTCTTGGTTTAGGTTTCAGTATCATATTTGTGTTGTAAAAGGAGTTTGGTAGGATGATTTCTTCAACTATTTTTCTGAATACTTTGTATAGTGTTGGGATTAATTGTTCTTTAAATGTTTGGTAGAATTAATTTGTGAATCCATATAACCCTGGAATTTTTTTCTTGAGGAGTTCATTGGTGGCTTGTTCAATTTCTTTTTCTGAGATGGGATTTTTTAAATTACTTTACTTTCTTCTTCTGTTAATCTGTGCAATTTATATTTTTTTAATATGCATTCATCTTACTTAGATTGTTACATATGTTGGCATATAACTGGGCAAAATAGCTCTTAATAATTACTTTAATTTCCTCCTCATTGGTGGTTCATTCACCCTTTAAATTTTTGATACAGTCAATTTGGTTTTCTTCTTTCTCCCTTTAAACCAAATTAATGGATGGTTTGCTTATTTTATTCATTTTTCATGAAGCCAGCTTTTAGTTTTATTTACAAATTTAATTGTTTTCTTATTTTCAATTTTATTAGTCTCACCTTTAATTTTCAATATTTACTCTTTAGTGTTTAATAGATTTTGACATTTATTCTTTTCTAGTTTTGTTTTGTTTTTACTTACATGCCCAATTCTTTAATCTGTTCTTTCTCTATTTTGCTAATGCAAGTGTGTGTGTGTGTGTATATATATATATATATATATATACATATATATATATATATATATATATATATATATATAAATTTTCCCCTAAGCTCTGCTTTAGCTGTTGCCCATAAATTTTGATATGTTGTTTCATTGCTATTGTTCTCCATAATAAAATTATTGATGGTTTCTATGATTTGTTCTTTGGCCTACCTTATTTGTGGAAGTTGCATAAAGGAATATTCAGCATCAATTTAAGTAAAACTTCCTTGTAATAAAAATCATTCAAATGTAGAATAACATGCCCCAGAGTTTCTAGACTCCCTTTCTTTAAGAAAAGTTTTTAAATATTTTTCCATATTTCCATATTTTATTTTTTTTCCTTCTTCCTTTCTCCACTCCTGTATCCAATAACCACATCCACTGTGTTATATAATTGTTATCATTTATACCTATTTCCATATTATTCATTTTTGCAATCAAGCAATCTTTTAAAACCAAAACCCCAATGATAAGTCATTTCTTTTTCTTCTGTGTTTCTACTCCCACAATTCTTTCTCTCCATGTGAATAACATTCTTTTTCATAAGTCCTTTGGGATTGTCTTGTATTAGCAAAATCTATTACATTGTATTGTTCCACAGTGTTTCACTTTGGGTATATAATGTTCTCTTGGTTCTGCTCATTTCACTCTGCATCAGTTCCTGGAGGTTCTTCCAGTTCATACAGAAATCCTCCAGTTCAACATTCCTTATAGCACAATAGTATTCCATCACCACCATATACTACAATTTGTTCAGCCATCCCCCAATCGAGGGACACCCCCTCATTTTCCAATTTTTTGCCACCACAAAAAGCACAGTTATGAATATTTTTGTACATTTTTCTTTTGTATATTTCTTTCTTTCTTTCTTTCTATTGAATGTTTTTCAATAGTTACATGATTCATAATTTTTCCCACCCCATGATCCATATATTCAATTTGGGTTATACATGTATCATCACATTAAAGCATTTCCATATTATTCATTTTTGCACATTTAGATTCTTAGCATATAATTTGACTGTTAACTCTTCTGCTAAAGAAATTTAAATGGCTCCCTATTGCTTTTAGGACAAAATGTAAACTCCTCTGTTTTACATTTAAAGTCCTTCACAACCTGGTTCTAATCTATCTTTTCAGACTGATTACATATTAATAATAATAGCTGACATTTATGCAGCATTTACTATGTACTAGGTACTATGAGAAGTGCTTTACAATTATTATCTCATTTGATCCTTTCAATAATCCTGGTAAGAAGGTATTATTATTATTCCTATCTTATAGATTGGGAAACTGAGGCAGATAGGGTTTTTTTTTTTTTTAAGTAACTTGCCCAGGGTCACACAGCTAGCTATGTGAATGCTAGTCATGGTCTGAGAAGGGGAAGCTAGGTGGAGTAATGGATAGAGCACTAGGCCTGGAGTCAGAAACTAGCTATATGACCCTGGGCAAGTCATTTAACACTCTAAGAAAATAGCAAACCATTCTAGCATCTTTGCAGAGAAGACCTCAAATGCGGTCATGAAGAATCAGATCTGACTGAACAACAACATAATCTGAGAATGAATGCTAGAGCAGGGTTTCTTCTGTGACTGTCATCACTAAATCTTTCATGCTACCATTTGTAGTAACAGGGCATTGGCTTGGTGTTCTCTATGAGTAAGGGACTGATGTGGTAGTTCTACATCCTTTAGGAAGCTGACCTAACTTCAGGAGCATTCACGTTGGTCCAGGTTTCTCTCCAGATTTTAAATCTAAAAATTTTAGTCATGTAAAGTGTTTTCTGCATCTACCACAAATTTATCTCATTATTTTGTCCCTTACTCAGTGCCTCCTTTCCCATTAAAACACTCATACCTTCTTTATTTTGCATGACCCAAAAGAGAACATATTCTCATTATAATTTATTATACCTTTACTGCAAGATATTGTCATGGTTTCATGTCTAACTTTTCATGACCCCTTTTGGAGTTTTCTTGGCAAAGATGCTGGAGTGGTTTGTCAATTCCTTCTCATTTTCCAGATAAAGAAACCAAGGCAAACAGGATTAAGTGACTTGCACAAGTTCATACAATGATTAAGTGTCTAAAGCCAGATTTGAACTCAGGAAGGTAAGTATGTACCCAACTAGGAGGGTTTTCTCCTGTAGCTTTTGGCTGCTTTTGCCATTTTGTGATGGTTCTTTCTTGATCTTAAGCCAACAAGAATCCCACAGTCCAATTATCCAGGACTGGCAATGTACTTTAAGAATTCTAAATCTCAGTCCCAAGGTCCTGGGAAGCTTTTTAATGTGGAAGCTAAAGGGTCCATAGAGCAGCATCACTGACAGTAAGGGAAACATCTGAATCAGAGAGGACAACCAGTGGAAAGACCGTTCCAAGCTTGTTGTTTGATCACCCGGTACCTTATGGAGTTAAAATGTCAAAAGTCTAATTAGCCATCCTGCAAACTATTTTATGTCCTAATGTGGTTTAAATAGTTACCTCCCTGCTGACTGTAACAGTAGTTATAAATTGTCACTGAATCCTTTGAATCCTATTAATTCTGCTCATCCATGCCATGATTCTTCCATATTTAACATTTCTTTCTGTATAGGAATTAACTACCAGTTCCATTCCTGATTCATATCCTGGGTATCTCTTTTATTCCCATCTTTGGGAAAGCCCTTAAACTTATATTCCATAACTATAATTAGCATTGTCCCTAAAATATTAGGGTAGAGTTATTAGAATTCAGATTTTCTCAGAACTAAACTCAGTCTAGGGACCAAATGCCTAGGTGTAGAACGGTGAGTAGTACACAACTCCAACCCCTGTGGACCCAGAAATGGTTCCTCAGTATACGAAATATTGTTTATATATGAGATCATTCTGTAATTGATCCATTATGATTTCAAAAAGAACAGGGAAGACCTACGTGATCTAATGTAGAGTGAAACAAGCAGAACCAGGAGAACATTGTAGACAGTAACTGAAATATTGTGGGATGATCAAATGTGATAGACTTCTCTCCTAGCAGCAATCCGATGATCCAGGACAATTCTGAGGGACTTATGTCAAAGAATGCAATCCCCCTCCAGAGAAAGAACTGTGGGAGTCAGAATGCTGATGAAAACCTAAGGTTTAGTAACTATCTGGGTGTATAATGTGGGGTTTTGGTCTTACAAGATTATTCACCTGTAACTAATCCACTAGAAGTCACCTGGCTAGTAATGGAATTACTGGGTCAAAGAGGTTGAATAGTTTAGGGGTTTGGTCACATCATTTCATATTGTTTCCCGGCACAGTTGAACCAACTTAGAGCTACACCAAAAGCGCATTAGCGCATGCCTGTCTTCCTACAGACACGTTGCTCACAATGGTGGTTTTCCATCACATCTTTGTCCTTAGTTTGTCATCTGTAAAAATGAGGGGGTTGGACAAGATGGACTCTAAAGTCCTTTGCCAGCCTAATTCTGTGATACTATAAATGCTTTCTGTAGCTACATAATGAATCCTTTAAGAGAAAATTGCAACATTTTTCTGGGCAGCAAAACCACCCGCCTAAGAATTATTCTTCTCTGATAGGATTGTTACATTGAAAAGATTTCAAACACAACTTGCCATTTTAGGCCTCCTACATCCCTTGGCAAACTTGTTGCTTTTCAGGTGCCAATATCCCATTATTGCCTCTTTTGGCTTGCTCAATTTGGAAAAGGAGTTTAATGATGACCCTAGAGTGAGTGTCTACTGTAGGGGGATCTATCCTCAATGGTAGCCTTAATGACTGGAGGAATGTGGAAGGGATTGTCTGGACAATTTAGTTGTTAGATCTTTCATCTTCATCAGAATGTAAATTGTCTCCAACTATACTAATTACTCAACAGCACAGTAGTCATCAGCCAACCCAGAGAAAATGATTTCTTTTTGCATCGCTTGATTTAGTCATTTCTCAAAGTCACATTTGCTGTTTCAGAAATGCCAGCATTTGATTACATCTGGGTTGGGGAATTCCCCAGCATCCTCCAGAACTTTTTGTCAGACCGGGACAAAAGGACCTTTGCCCCCTAAAGTGATTCCATGAAATTTATTTAATAATAAATTCATTAATAATTTAAATTGATCATAAATAATAATTTAGTTTAATAATAATAATAATTTAAATGGGGTCTTGGCTGACGCACGCCATGATAACTGGACTTTGGTTCAAAGATTTGTGTTCTAGACTAGAAGTATCAACTATAGGCTCCTCCGGAACCAAGTCAAAGTGTAGTTGGAAATTGGGGCAGCTGGGTGGTTTAGTGGATAGGGAGTCAGACCTGGAGGCAGGTGATCCTAAATTCAAATCTGACCTCAGACACTTCCTAGCTGTGTGACCCTGAGAAAGTCACTTAATCCCAATTGCCTAGTCCTTACTGCTCTTCCACCTTGGAACCAATTCTTAGTACTGATTCTAAGATAGAAGGTAAGGGTTTAATTATTTTTTATTATATATTTTTTTATTTTTCATTGAAATTTTCAATTAATTAATTTAGAATATTTTTCCATGGTTACATGATTTATGCTCTTTCCCTCCCCCCTCTCCCAACCCCGTCCCATAGCCAATGAGCAACATCACTGGGTTTTTCATGTGCCATTGATCAAGACCTATTTCCATATTATTGATAATTGCACTAGGGTTATCGCTTTGAGTCTACATCCTCAATCGCATTCCCATTGGGGGTAAGAGTTTTTAAAATGTAATTGGAAATTTTTAACAAAATAAGTAAAAATACAATAGATAGAAAATGTTCACGTATAACTTTCTAAAGCAATCTGCAGTCCATAGCAATCATTTATGATCACACATCATTTATGTATGATCTGGTAGCCCCTATTTCTATGTGACCACTGGCAAGAATGAGAAGAATAGGAAAGAAGTTGTTGTTCAGTTGATAAAGATACTGGATTGGTTTACTGTTTCCATCTTTAATATGTTCCATTATGCAAATGAGGAACTGAGACAAATAGAGGTTAAGTGACTTGCCCAGGGTCACGTAGCTAGTATGTGACTTAGAATAGATTTGAACTCAGAACTTCCTGACCCTAGGCCTGCTGTTCTATCAATCATGACTCCAGGCCTGCTACTCTAACCATTTCACCACTTAGCTGCCCCCAGGTAGGGAGTAGCAAGGACCTAGTGCCCTGGAACTGTGGACCATAAACATTGCCTGATTTAGACTTGGAGTAATCCAACCACAAACAGAAGTTGCTTTAAAGATGACAATGTGGGGAATCATTCACTATTATCTTATTAGACCAGGAAATGTTAATGTTTCAAATAGAATCTCATTCACTTACAGGACAATTAGATTAGTTCTTATTACTTTTTAATCTGATTGTAAAGAAGAATACCCAATTTATAAAGCAATCTTTTCTTTCCTTCCTATTGATAGCTTTTTTAAAAATTATTTGGCAGATATAAAAATAGAAGCAAAGAACGCTCCCTTGACCCTTTCACCTTACTTAGGCTTCAAAGGAGAACTATGTAACTGCTAAATTCCATCTTTCATCAGTTAACCTAGGACTTGTCTCTGTCACTGGTACAGCGGTACCCTGGGTAAGTCACTTAATTTCCTTAAATTGTATTAAAACAAAAGTGCTAGACTAAGTGATTGTTGAGATTTCAGAAACCCTTTACCCTACTTTCAAGGGATTTAGAGTAAGAGAATGTAGGTTCAAATTCTATGTTTGTCACTTATTACCCATGTAGCCCTGGGAAAATCATATTTACCTCTCTTTGCCTCCTCTTCTTAATTTGCAAAATAATGGGGTTGGACTAGATTATCTTCAAAGTCCCTTCCAGCTATCAATTCATAACATAAGATCCACTAGGAGAAGATATAAGAGAACTCCCATTTATCAGAATATTCAAGGGAGGAATAAGGTGTTCTGGATAATTCACTGTTTTTTAAATCATGGGGGGAAAGCTGGAAGGAACCTCGGAGATCATTTAGTCTAAACCCCTCATTTTATAGAAGAGGAAACTGAGGCCCACATAAGTAAATGACTCACCAAACATCCCACCATGGCAGATACGGTGTTTAAACTTCATGAAGTCATAGAGGCAGACCTGAAATGAATCCTGGAGTGCATTTCATCCAGTGATAATTTTAGAGATAAGTAAATTAAAGCCTACAGAAGTTTAAGTGACTTGCTCAAGGTCACATAGAGTAGAGCTGGGAACATTGAGATTCCAACTCAGGTCTGATGATCCTAAGCAATTATTCCTTCCCTCTCTTCCTTCTTCTTGCCTTTCTTCTTGCCCGCCTCCTTTCCTTTCTTTTCTGCTTCCTTTTTTCTTTCTTTGACTTTACCTTCTTCCCTCCTTCTCTCCCTCCTTCCCTTCCTTTCTTTCTCTCTTCCTTCCTTCATACTTTTTAAAGTAACATATTGAATTACACATCACATTTTAAATGGATTCCCAGTTTCACATATAATCTTTTTCTTTTCTACCTTGTCTATGGTAAATTTTCTCTCTGTGTCTGTCTTTCTCTCTGTCTTGTCTCTTGGTGTATGTGTGTGTTTGTAAAATTCAGAATAAAATTAAATTCACATAGCCCTATTGTCTTTCATGGATCTTTGGTTTCGCCTAGCATTTCTTTTGCCGCTCAGAAATGGGCTCTCTTGGGAGCTTATGACTTCCTCATTACTGGAGGTCTTCAAGAAGAGGCTGAATGACCAATTGTTGGGGACGTTGTGTTTAGCCCCCTTTCCCCTGTCCCCCATTCATTCCCCAAAGTCAGCACACTTCTGCCTCTGTGCTACCAAGGTCAGTAAGCAAGTCTCTTTCACTTCAGCCTTTGTTGAAAATCTTTCTAAACATATTAGTCCATTTTCTTGCCTCATTAAGTCCAGTATCTGGGGCATAATTGAATCATTCTTGAATGACTGAGGATCCTGCAGCGCATGACTTGGGGTCCTTGTCTGAGCATCCCTCCTCCCTGTGTATCCAGGATTGCGGACAAAGTGTAGAGGATTAGGTTGAATGGGGTCCTGACCCAGCGAACCTTGGTGGGCTCTTCTTTTAGTTTAATGAATCCCTTACAGCCATTCACTATGTTGCTTCTAAAACCTAAGGGCACCAAACATCCCAGCTAGTCCTATTAATTGGCATTTTCTTGAATGCATCTCTTACGTGTTTTTGTTTCCCCTTCGCTAAAAAAATCAAATGTCTCGGATTCAATGGCTGAGAGCAATGTTTAGGGGGACTTGCTTCATTTTGCTTCAATTTTCAGGATTCTCAAGGCTCATTTTTTCATGTTTTCATTAATGTACAATAATATTAATTCAATGAGTACTCGGCTGTTATTGAGGGTTTTTTAGCTAAAGAGATCAAAGGAACTTCACTGTTGTTCATTCCTGGCCCTCCTGGGAGAGAGGGAGGCCACTGCGGTGACTCCATTTCTGTAAACATTTGGAGAATGCTTTGCATTTGTAGGAGGTTTTACTATCCTTCTTGAATACCAGGTCTCTAGATCTCTGGGTTTTATTGAAGGACAAACTGTAGAGCCAGGAAATGAAGGGAAATAGAGAAGAAAAAGAGACTCATTTAGGCAGTGGATGCAAGAACAGAGGACCCAAAGGATTTGCCTTCAGGGCCAGCTATGGGAGAAATCTTCAAGTAATTGACATTTGTCTTCATCTTGCCATGTCTATGCCAAGTGGGCTGATTTGGCCTTTGAATCCAAGGAATACTCCACTTTGGAGTGGTGGCTGGCAAGGCCAGGCGGGTTAGAACCATCCAACCTTCCAAACCAGGGGCAGAGCATGTTATAGAGAGAATGCTGGGTAAATGATGTCAGACCCATGAGCTGGGACTGAAATAGTGGAGATAGAGGGGCCAGGCTGAGGGATATCAGATAGGAATGAGCTTAAGTATTCTCTTTTATTAGGGTTCCTTAGGGCTTTCAAGGCATCCTAACATTGGAGTTTGTTTATTCTGTCCCAGCATTCAAGGAGCTATTAGGCTACCCTGGACTAGTCTAGCTTCATTCACATAACAGCTTCTTTATTATTCTTGGCCAAGGTCATCGGGGAAGATAGGTGACTTCACCAAGGTGTCCGAATCAAGGAACTGGCATTTGACCATCATCTCAACTTCTGTGTCTCTGCCCACACATTCCCAGGATTCTCATATATCCTCTGGTGCATGCTTACTGTGCCCTATCCAGACCCAGCTTCCCCAGACAGCCTTGATGGTTTAAAATTATCTTCCATCAATGCTGCCATTGTCTAAGGGCATGGATTCAGAGAAACTCATTCACAGGAAGGTGAACGGTTTAAAATATGTCAACTCTGTCAGGGAAATGTGCATTTTAAAAGAAGTTCAAAGACTTTTCAACATAACCAGTGATAGAACTTTAGAAAATGTGTCAGGTGCCTTTGGGGGAAGGTGCCTATTTGAGGAATTAAGGATGTGTCCCTGGATTCAATGTTTTTGCTTTCATTTCCCCAACATTTCTGCTTTGTCAGTATATGATAAGGCTTTCATTTCACAAAGGAGTGTGGCCAGTTTGTGTTAAGATGACATAGATGAGAGGCAGTTAGATAGCACAATAGCTACGAATGCCAGAACTAGAGTCAAGAGAGCCTGGGTTCAAAAATGGCATCAACTGCCTAGTCTTGCCACTCTTCAGTCTTAGAATTGATACTAAGACAGAAAGTTTTTTTTTTAAAGATTTAGTAGTTGCATACCCATTAACCCTTGGGCTCCACCCCAAACACTCTTACTTTCCCCCATTTATTTGTATAATCTAGCCCAACTGCCAGCTGAAATGGAAAGTGAATATTTTTGTAATGCCTACATAGCACTTTCAGATTTTCAAAGCACTACAAGCATTTCATTTTATTCTTGTGACTATTGCCTCCATTTTGCAGAAGGGAAAATTGAGGCAGGCAGAGGTTTAAGTGACTTGCCAAAGTGTTTCACAGCTAGCAAGCATGAGACTAGATTTGAACCCAGATCTTCCTGACTCCAGACCCAATGCTATATCCATCACATCACTTAGCTGCCTCCTATTCAGAATCCAAAAGAAATCCAGATAGGATGTACTGCTTCATCTAGAACCAAATTTGTTCCAACCTAGAATGAGAATTCTCATTGATCTGAATGAGCTCATAGGTTCCCACAGTTACTTGAGGACAGCCACTGTGTGGAGTACAGGTTTGGAGTGGGATGGAGTGGGGGTGGGGGGGGTAGAGTGAGGTTGCCCAGTGGCAACTGGACTTGGAATCAGGAAAAGTCATCTTCTTGAGTTCAAATCTGACCTCAGACATTTAGTAGTTGTGTGACCGTGGGCAAGTCACTTAACTATTTATCTCAGTTTCCTCATCTGTCAAACGAGTTGCCGAAGGAAATGCCAAACTGCTCTAGTGTCTTTGCCGAGAAAACTCCAAATGAGGTCACAAAGAGTCAGATAAGACTGAAAAACCATTGAACAATAAAAGGTCCTATTCTTGCTCTGGACCTTCCTGAAAGAGTGAGAAAATTTCAAATAGTCCTAGCTGTTTCATTCTGAAAGAACTGCTCCCTTGGAGTCTGCTTTCATTGCCATGCCTTCGGGGTCCAGCTGCTCAAGAGCTGGTACTAACTCTGGAGGAGGATAGAGAACAGCAGGAAGTTGCCTCATGATGACAGACGATGGATTCTGGGTTCAATAAAAGCAGCAGAAAGAAGAGAGTTCCAATAGGTCACAGGGAACTGGAGCAGTGGAGCAGAACTAAGGAGAGAAAAGACAAAGCTGGAGTGGAGAGGAGAGGGCCAGTCAGGTTGAGGCTGTAGTGAATAGAGGAAGGGCTAGCCCAGGAGTAGAGAAAGAGCAAAACTGGAACTCAACCCCTTCTGCAGTCCCAAACATGACAATCATGTGAACTGTGCAGGTCCCCTGGGAAGATTAGCTCAATAAAAAGTGGGAAGGGATTTTCCTGCTAATTATTACAGAATTTATTTCTGTTTTTTTTCAAAGGTCCAGAACTCTTTTTCTTTTCTTTTTTTTAATATATTTTATTTGATCATTTCCAAGCATTATTCATTAAAGACATAGATCATTTTCTTTTCCTCCCCCCCACCCCCCATAGCCGACGTGTAAGTCCACTGGGCATTAGATGTTTTCTTGATTTGAACCCATTGCTTTGTTGATAATATTTGCATTAGAGTGTTCATTTAGAGTCTCTCCTCTGTCATGTCCCCTCAACCGCTATATTCAGGCAGTTGCTTTTCCTCGGTGTTTCCACTCCCATAGTTTATCCTTTGCTTATGAATAGTTTTTTTTTTCTCCTGGATCCCTGCAAGTTGTTCAGGGACATTACACCGCCACTAATGGAGAAGTCCATTACGTTCAATTATACCACAGTGTATTAGTCTCTGTGTACAATGTAGTCCTGGTTCTGCTCCTCTCGCTCTGCATCACTTCCTGGAGGTTGTTCCAGTATCCAGAACTCTTTTTAAATGAAGGGTGTTTTTGTTTTTTACTTTGTTATTATTGAGTCATTTTTCAGTCATGTCTAGTTCTTCATGATCCTATATGGGGATTTCTTAGCGGAGATACTAGAGTGATTTGCCATTTCCTTCTCCAGCTCATTTTCCAGAGGAGGAAACTTGAGGTAAACAGGGTGAAATGACTTGTCCAGGATCATACAGGTAACAACTCTCTGGGGTTGGATTTGAACTGATGAAGAGTAGTTTCCTGACTCCAAGCCAGAACTCTATCCATGTATCACCTACTTGCCCTTAAATGATGGGTAGGCAATATCAAATTGCTCCCCTTCTCAGGGAGTGGGGAAAGGAGGGAGGAAGAGAATTTGGAACTCGAAATGTTAGAAAATGAATACCAAAACATTGCTTTGACATGTAATTGGGGGAGAATAAAGCATTGCATAAGAAGAAAAAATAAATGACGGGTGAGAAGGGACTAGGAATTGTATGATCATACAATTCAGAGAAGAAAGAAATAATCAACTCAACTTCTTCATTTTATAGATCCAGAAACCGAGGCCAGAAAATGGAAATAATTTGCTCATGATAACAACTGAAAAAGCAGAAGAGCTAGAGTTTAAACTGAAATGTTGTCATCCTGAATTCGATGCTGTTTCTGTTATCTCCTGCATTCTTTTTCCTGAAAGCTTTTTTTTTTAAGCCTTGTGTTCAACAGAGGAAATTGTTTTGCAGAAAGTGTTTTTTTCAGGATGTGCTATTTGTGTCTCACTAACAGATCTGAATTAGAGTGGCCTATGGTTGGCACAGGTCAGTGGGTGTCATTTCTATGGGTGTTTTCCAGGATTTCCAAAAGAAGTGAGGTCAGGCAAGCCCTCCAGCCACTGCTTAGTGTGGTATTGGGGCGATGCATCCCCCAAATTCAACTCCACCAGAAAAGCACATGCAGCTGGGTCTGAGATCACAAAGAAAATTCCAGCTTTGCTTAGGATACTGCTCAGTCAGCCTGTATCACACCAAGAGCAGATGATACATAGCTTGATCACCTATGGCTCCTGTCCACAGGCTGCTGAGTCTCAGATTGAACCAAAGTGTACCAGAGTGAGGCACAGAAAGTTTAAACTTCATGCCCAGTCATATACCAAGCAAGTGTCATCATCAGAATGGAAATCTAGGTTCCTTTTGTATCAAGTGAGATCATTAGATGGTGGAGTAGATAAAGAGCTGTGCTGGGAATCAGAAAGACTTAACTTGAAATCCTCCCTCTGGTACTTACAAGATATGCAACCCTAGGGATGGTCCTGTTAATTATCATGGAATCGATTGGATTTTTCAAATTTTAAATGAAGTCTTGGGGGGGGTTCCCTTTTTGTTCAGCTGTTTATCAGTCATTCCTGACTCTTTGTGACTTTATTTGGGATTTTCTTGGCAGAAATATTGGAATGGGTTGCCATTTCCTTCTCCAGCTCATTATCCAGATGAGGAAACTGAGGCAAACAGTGTAACATAATTTGCCCAGGGCAACTGTTTGATGCTTACCTTTCTCATTTCTAAAATGGGGATAATAATTGTACCTCACTCAAAGGGTTGTTGTGAGAATCAAATGGGATTGTACACGTAAACCCTGGCACAAAAGGATAATTGCATGGAATTTTCACCCCATTGATGATGATTGATTATTCACTGCCCTGTGCCTGCATGAGACACAGAGGGTCAGAGTTGGTGAGAACACAAGAGGAAATTTTGCATCTTCTGGCTTCTAGCTTTGAGAAAAAAGATGATAATTCCAACTTTTCTTCAGGACCATGAAGAGAAGACTAAGAAGGCAACATGTTTAATTTCACTCATGCCTATTCCCAACTTACTACACTAGAGACTTTGGGGAATGTCCCCTTGAGTAAAGCCTGAGATTCTCTTGATCTTGGAGCTGGGTTATCTTGCTCCTAATGGGAGAACTCTTCAAGTTATATTGTCTGGTATATATTCTCATAAATATATATATGTGTATATATATATATGTTACATTTTAGTGTATTTATTACTTCGGCTTGCTTATTCTATTTATTAGTTCTTTCTCTGAAGGTAGACATATATAAGTCATTCTTCAAACAGTATTTCTGCTGTATTTAATGATCTCTTGGTTTTGCTTGTTTCACTCTTCATGATTTCATGTAGGTCATTTCTTATGGCACAGTAGTATTCCATCACAATCACATGCCACGACTTCTTTAGCTATTGCCCAATTGATGGGCAGCCCTTCAAATCCCAGTTCTTTACCATCACTAAAAGAGCTACTATAAATATTTTAGAACATACAGGTTCTTTTCCTTTTTCTCTCATCACCTTAGGAAAGAAATCCAAACTTATGAGAAAGAACACTATCCACATTCAGAGAAAGAATTGTGGGAGTAGAAACACAGAAGAAAAACAACTGCTTGACCACATGGTTCAATGGGGATATGATTGGGGATGTAGAATCTAAATGATCACTTTATTGCAAATATTTATAATATGGAAATAGGTCTTGATCAATAATATATGTTAAACCCAATGGAATTGCTCATTGGCTACAGGACGGGGGAAGGAAGAGGGAATGGAAAGAATATGAATCATGTAACCATGGAAAAATATTCTAAATAAAATAAGTAAATAATTTTTTAAAAAGAAACAAATCTAAAAGGGAGTATTCCTGAGTCAAAAGATATACATAATTTTATAACTCCAAGCATAATTTCAGAGTATTCTCCAAAATGGCTGAATCTGTCCAAAGTTCCACCGATAGTATATTAGTGTCCCAATTTTTCCACATGCCCTCCAACATTCATCCTTTTATCTTTTTATCATTTTAGTCAGTCTGATAGGTGTGAGATGATACCTTAGAGTTGTTTTGATTTGCATTCATATGTATATTTTCTCTGATTTCTGTTTTGCTAGTAAGTTGAAAAAATGGGTTTCTTTGCTTCTTGTTTTCATTGTTGAAAGGAGGCCAGAGAGTCTTGGACATAAAGCTTGGAGCACTCCTTTCCCATTAAGAAATCGTGATCAGAAGTGTATCTTGGACCTGAAAAATCATATCTCCTAGACTAACAATATTTAAAGAGACAAATAGATATAATTCTGGCCTGTTCCCCATCCCTCTCTGAGAAGAGCCTCTGTTCTGGTCTCAATCTCTTATTTCCTCTCCTGGCAGGGATAAAAGCTTTCTTTGGAAAAGGGTAGGAGAAAGAGATACTAGAAATGACTATTCTTATCCCCCTGTAAGGCATCTCTAGACAGACTCATGTGGACATACAGAACCTGTAGGGGCAAAAACAACAGCATTCCATGCTACACACACACACACACACACACACACACACACACACACACACACACACACACGTAAGTAAAGCACTTTGTAAACCTGAAAGTGAGATACCATTACTCGTGCTCTTTTATGATTCATACTCTTTTTTTCCTGAGATATCCAATTGCCTATTTATGGAAATCCAATTCATTTTCCATTTTGGGGGTAGCAGTAGCAGCACATCAACCCCAAGGTTACTTTTATATGCAATTCAATTGCACACTGGGTTGTGAGCACTGTACAACTCTTAATTTTGTGGCCACAAAGTTATTGATCATTTTATAAAAATTAATATATTTTTTAAAAACTAATATGCGTTGAAGTATTGAATTCAATGAGAAATGCATTCAATTTAATCCCTGGACTTATGACTTAGATGATGTTATATAGTTTTAAATTACTTTCATTTTTCTGAAGCTACTCTCCTATGGTCCAGCAATGGTAAAAGCCAGGTGATCTGTGTTCTCGTCCTGCCTCTGCCACTTGGTACCACTTGGACAAGGGACTTGACCTCCCTGAGTCTCGGTTCCTTATTCTGTACAATGAAAGGGTTGAACTATATAACTTTTGAGGCTCCCTCCATTTCTAAATATATGACCCTTTTCTAGCTGAGCGCCTTTCAGATGAGGCCAGAGTGAGGCATATAGAGAGAAGATGGGCACATCCCCAGAAGAGAGAGTCTAACGCAGCTCCCTTTCTGAAATACAACCTTTCACTTCCTGTAAGCATACCTTAAATAATATTTTGGAACCACCAAAACCTTTTTTGTCTTTACTTAATAATCAGAATGAGGGATTAAATGTGCTTTTATCTCTCTTCTTTACCTGCTCTTGCAGTTTGTATAAGGAGACTGACTTCTCAATAAGGGAAGAAGATTCCCAGTATTAACAATTATTGACTCATGTCCTTATTTCATTCACTCTGGAAACAATTCTATGTTTGGCTCTAGTCTAGTAGTTCTCCTGGCAAGAGAATAATTTTTTTAATGGATTCAGGGTACAAATGTGAATCAGATATGGAAGGGATAGTTTTATTCTAATAGAGAAAAGGGAATGCTAAGCAATAAAGAACTATAAAATGGTTAGAACAGAATCCAGTAACTCATCACTACTAGTCCATTGGTAGGAAGAGTAAAATTCAAGCCTCACTGGAAAATTTATAACCAATTTCTTTGTGCTAACTAGTCATTTTACATTTTCACCTTCACTGCACCTAGTCTAATCAACATCAAATAGGCTCTTTCTTTCTACCAGTCCCCTCCTTCCTTCCTTCTTTCCTTCCTATTTTCATTCCTTCCTTCCTTCTTTCTGTTTTCCCGACTGCCTTCCTTTGTTCTTATTTTCCTTCCTTCTTTCCTTCCTTCCTCTCACTTTTTTCTTCCTATTTCATTCCTTCCTCTCTCTACCTTTCTTTCTTCTCTTTGTTTTTCTCTCTCTTCTTTTTTCCTTCCTCTCTCCCTTTCTTCTCATTCGTTCCCACCTGTCTTCTTTCCTTCCTTCCTTCTTCCTTAATCTCTTCTTTCTTTCTTTCCTTCTTTCCTCCTTCCCCCCTTTTTCCCTATTTCCTCTCTCTCAAGGAAACTCATTCCCTTCTTTCCTATATTTTTCTTCTGTTGTTGCCATTGCAGCTGTTTTAGTAGTTGCTATCCTTCTGTACAGATGCTCAGGAACAGGCGGTATTAGCTGCTTTCAAGCTATCACAAGGCCCTGTACCAAAGAAATTTTTTAAAAAGACATAAAAAAGAGGAAGCCATATCCTAGGACCTTATCCTTGACCTGGAGAGTAGGAGCTCATGGCTCATGGCCAAGTTGGGAGGAAATCCACACCCCACCCAAACCTCATAGAAAGCTCTGCGAGTTGTCCTTGAACTTCAAAGTCTGAAGGAACAAGAGAGGCATGGCTCTCTCCTTGAGCATATCCTTGAACTTCTGGCTCAGCAGTTGATTAAAAGACTTCATCATGAGACAGTACAAAATCTTGAGTAAGCATGACCTACAGAAAGCCGTCGAAGGCTATTTATTATGTTGGTTCCCAAGTCAGGGTGAGTAGAAGATCCCTCCACGTACATGCAAAAGCAGACCTGTCCCAGTTTTCATGCTCTTTGCTAGAAAACCAGCTGAACATTCCCCCAAGGAGGGGAGAGAGGTACCAAGACAATGGTACACTTTGAGCAAATTTTTTTTCAAGAAAACTGCATTGATACTGTGTCTGAGCAAATTGCTTAAGCCCAGTTGCCCAGCCTTTGCCACTCTTCCGTCTTGGAATTGATACTAAGGCAGAAGGGACGGATTTGAAAAAAAGATGGATGGAAAATGCTATTTCTGTTTGGATAGCTGTTTTGTGTTTGGCACATTCAACCTCAGAATTCTGAAGCCCTATGTTTCTTGTTATGATCCACAGCAAAAATATTCTTGACTCTTTTTTTTTTTAAATCCTTACCTTTCATCTTAAAATCAATACTGTGTACTGGTTCCAAGGCAGAAAAGTGGTAAGGGCTAGTCAATGGGGGTTAAGTGACTTGCTCAGGGTCACACAGGTAGGAAGTGTCTGTGGTCAGATTTGAATCCAGGACCTCCCATTTCTAGGGCTGACTTTCAATTCACTGAGCCACCCTACTGCCTGCTTGGTTCTTTTTAAAACAGTCAACTCTACTTGAGAATGAAAGGCCAAAAAGGAATTAAAGCTCTAATGAGATTCTGTGTCAAATAACACTTCAGACTTATGGAATCTCGGGGAAAAAAAAGAAAAAATTTTCACCTGAATATGAAAATTGCCTTTCATAGATAAAAACTGACATTCCATTGCTTTGTTAGAGGGAGCACAGTTTATTGCAGAGAACACTAGACTCAAAGGCAGGAATATCTGGGTTTAAGCCCCTGCTATGGAAATGACCTAGGCAAATCAATTAACCTCTCAGCTTCATTTTTCTTCATCTGTAAAAGGATGACAAGCATCACATTTCTATCATGGGCTGCTTTGAGGATTAAATGAGCAAACATCTCTAAAGCCCTCTGAAAATTGTAAAGCACTACATGAGTACATAGTCTGTTATTGGCTCAAATTTCTGTGATCTGATCGACTTCGATTTACCAAGTTGGAAGTAACATCTACATGAACAACATCCCAAGTCCACTTGAATATTTTGAGAACTTTTTGGTGGGAAAGGCAGAGGCATTTCCAACTCGTATTCATCTTTTAAAAAACATAAATAAGAGATGTTTTAGGGGTGCTTCATCTGCCTGTCAATTCAGATGACAGGGAGGCTTACCAACACCTGCCTTGATTATGAAACTTAATCACTGTGGTTCAGAATTTGATTACTGATGACCAAGACATAGACACAGATATGAACACACAAATGGATAATTCTCTCTCTCTCTCCCTCTCTCCCTGTCTCTGTCTCTGTCTCCCTCCTCTCTCTCTCTCTCTCTCTCTCTCTCTCTCTCTCTCTCTCTCTCTCTCTCTCTCTCTCTCTCTCTCTCTCTCCCCCCGTCTCTGTCTCTATATATTCTGCAGTTCAGCCATCTTCATTAAATTTATTTATAAAGCATCTACATGAATATATATATATAAACATGCAAATGCTTTATAAAGGTACATATATAGTTCTATTTGATAAAGATGGCTGAACTACAGAAACCATTTCTCCCTTTATCCAACATCTTTACAGCCTTATGCGTATACAATGGCAAGAACACTGGGTCTGGAGTCAGTAAAAGTCATCCTGAGTTCAAATCTGACCTTAGACACTTACTAGCTGTGTAACCCTGGTCAAGTCAGTTAACCCTGTTTGCCTCAGTTTCTTCCTATAAAGTGAGCTACAGAAGGAAATGGAAAACCACTCCAGTATCTTTCACAAGAAAACCTCCAATAGAGTCACAAAGAGTTGGACACAATTGAAGATGCCTGAACAACAAATTGCAGCCTTATTAGATAACACCTTCTTTACTGGCTTCTGCTATTTTTGAAGGTAGCTCTTTAATAGCATTTGCCTTGAGAATCACCAGTGTGACCTTCAAGAGTTTCCTGTAGTATAATCATGAACAATTCCCAGGGCCAGGAGACCTTGGGTAAAACAATGAAATGTCTTTAGATTATTCTGAAAAATACAAAGTAGCTGCTTTTATGCCTGCTCATTTATTACTAACCATACACACAGTACACGTCTGGTGCAGATATGCTTTAGAACAAATGTAGGAACGAGATGTTTGTTAAACATTTTTATGGGCAAAGCAATGTGTTAAGTGCTAGAGATATCAACAGAAAAATAAGAAAGTCCTTGATCTCAAAGTGCTCACCTTCTAATGGGGGAGACAACATACATCAAAGGTTTCAAGTGCAAATCAGATCAAAATCCCATGGACCTTCAGGTGCAGCAGCAAAGTAGATGGCAATATCTCTTCATTCCACTGATACAATCATAGCAGTTTCTGATGTTGAACTATTTGACAATGTCGAAGATTTTGGTAATGGGAACTGTCTTTTCTGAGTCTTCTGTAGATGTGACTGTAGCACCTACAGGATCTGTTGCTAGACTACATTTCTTTGGGGGTTGCTTCTCAGGATGATGATTAAAAGCTATGGGATGGAAGGACTTCTTTTCCAAAGGCTCTTGGGTTAAGCATTCTGAGATGTGTCCATCAGGATCTGAAGGAGGGTAGCAGTCAAAGTGATGGCGACGGTTTGACATGGCTGGTACATGCTACCTCCTATTTCTCCATCATGATGATTTCCTGCTTCAGCTAGACTACCTTATCTGCCCTATGTGAGTGGTAGCTATTGAGAAGTTGATGGGAATACCTGACTCCATCTTTACTTCCCTGCATTATGGCTTGAGGACTGGAGTGGAAGCAAGGTCAGTAGTCTGATCTGAGGGACATTATGCCTCCCAGGACTCCTGTGAGCAACTGCCTGTTGATGATAGTTGGTCAACAGCTATTGATGTTGGTGATAAGTTATCCCTGAATATGTATGGAGATTATTTGCATCATTTTTATAGAGAATATTTTTAACTGATACTCTATTGGTTATTTTTTAAGTAGTAAAAGCAATAGCATTTTTTTTTCAAAGATTTGCTATCTTTCTCCTCTTCAAATATCTTTGGAATTGCTCTCTTAATACCTTCAAAATGGCCTCCAGCACATTCTTGGTCTGGTTCGACTTCTCTTTTCATGTTTGTTTTCTTTAGTGTAATTTCTATTTTTATATATCACACTGGTAACTATGATTTTAAAGCCCAAATGTGGTAACTCTTCTGATATTGATGAAGAAAATTGTTTGATAGAGAATTCTTCACAAGTCTTTCCCATTTTTTAAATCTGTTTGCTTTCATCCTTCCAGTTTTGTCTTTAATGTTATGAGATGATCTGGATTAATTGGATCCTTAGACTTTTGTTCTCTTCATCACTTCTTATTGTTTCATGTAGTCATTCTATTAATGATCTTCTACCATCCTTTTCCATAAAATTTTTACAAACAACTTGAGATTCTAAACTGCTTTTGACCCAGCTGCCATATCTCTTTGCTCCGCTAGGAGATGAACTATTTTTCTGCCAACATGGTTTCTGAGCTCATTTGACTCCTCGTGTTGTGGTGATTAAGATCAGTTGTGTCCTTCGAAAATGTTGCTGTCTATTTTGAAGTTTGTTCCTTTATTGATTTCTCATTTTTCAGCACTGTTAAACAATTTTTAAGGTAATTTTAATCTTAATTGCACATAGCATTTTCTCATTTTAATTCTTTTTTCTGATTGATGTTTTTGTTTATTTTTATTATAACAAATCAACTGTATATAGGTTGCTGGTTCAGAAATGGATCCCATATTTGTCATAAATTATTTCTTATATGTTAAGATATGCCCAATTTTATTTTTTTCTGATATTATTGGGGACTTTCCATGTCTAGTACCTCATGATTCTCTTCTGAAGGAAAACATTCATGTTAAATGAGTGTAAGATTTCTGTATTATTTATAGGATTTTGGTTTCTTTTATTTCTTAATTCTGAGATATAACTTCCAAATATTTTTTGCCATCCTCCCTATGCCTACTTTTGTATTGAAGTCACTAAGTATTAAAGTTTGTTGTTGTTATTGAGTACTTTCAGTCATATCCAACTCTTCTTTTGGGGTTTTCTTGGCAAAGATACTGAAGTGGTTTGCCAGTTCCTTCTCCAGATCATTTTGCAGATGAAGAACTAAAGCAAACATTGATTTTAATTTGGATGATCTTATTAAATTATTTTTAGAATCTCTCTTCTTTCTCCTCTGTTACAGACAGACAATGGTACATACCCTGACATTTCCTTGATCATAGATTTAGAACCTAAAGAGTCTTAGAGGTCATTTAGTCCAGAGCAATCTGCAAACCACAGGTGATTCTGAAATTCCTATCCAGTTTTAATGTATTGAATGTATTAATAAAAATATATATAACCATAGATGGTTTTCTAAGTCAATTTGCAGCAAACAGGAATCCTTATGTCTGATTCTTTTTAGTTTGATTTCACTAGTCCAGTCCAACTTCTTCCTTTTATGGATGAGGAAATCAGTGATGTCCTTTTTTCAAATGTTTATTATGAATACTGACTATGATGAGTTGACAACATATTCCATCAAATGACAGTTCTTATATTTGGCTATATGATTAAATGAATGAAAGAAAAAGAAAAGAAAGAAGTGATAAAGAAAGAGAGGAGAGAGATGGAGAGAAGAGAGAGAGACAGAGACACAGAGAGAAAGCAGGAAAAAATTTTAAAAAGCATTTATTAAGTGCTTACTCTGTACCAAACACTCTACTAAGCACTAGGAATACAAACCCAAAGAAATACTGTCTCTCCCCTCAAGAAGCTTCCATTCTAATGGAGACTCCAGCACATATAGGGAGAGTGTTGATTAAGGAAGGGAGTAAAATTCTGGGATGTCACAAAAACATTAAGTAGAATAGTAGCCCAATTATTTGACGAACCCTTTCCATAGACTATAGTCATGGTACTATTATTAAATATTGAGTAGTTTAGTAGGGTGATAGAGCAGTCAAGTGTGTGAAGACCTTGACTTTCTAAAAGAGCTATAGCTTAAGCCTCTGCACTTTAAGCTAAAAGAGAGAGAAGGTAGAGCCCACTCTTCTTTTATAGAAGTAGAACATCAACTAAGGACTAAAGTCAAAACCAAAACTGGAAGTAGGGGAGCTATAACCTTGTGCCCAGTGAAGTCACAACATGGAACCAGCAAAGTACAATCAAACATCACCCCTTTGAGACCAATAAAGAACATCACTTGGTGGAGTTTTCATCACATTCCCATATGCCTAAAAGGGATTGCATGACCTTAGGACCAGAGAGGCATGCTGAAAATGGACTGTGCAATCATTTGCCCCAAATACATCAGTGGTCCTTCAGTGTGCAAACCATGGGTTGCTCTTCCATACATGTTCCCTGGCCGCATGTCCCCTATCTGTGCAACTCTCCATCAGTATTTTCTATGCCTCTTCATTGCTCCCATTGATAATATGTGTATTTATGGGAGTATTCCCCAAGTTCAGGAAGGGCAAAGGGAAAGGAATAAGCATTTAGATAATACCTACTATGTGCCAAGTAATGTCATACCTACTTTATATATTATCTCATTTAATCCCCTGTAAGGTTAGTGGTATATTATATTCATTTTACAGTTGAGGAAGCTGAGGCAACAGAGGTTAAGTAACTTGCCCAAGATCACACAGCTAGTAATTATCCGAGGCCAGAATGGAACTCAAGTATTCCTGCCTATATCCACTATGCCACTTAGCTAACTGGCTTGTGGGGAAACTATTTTATTACTAATTTTATGTTTAATTAAATAAATACCTTTGCTTTGACTTATTTGACTAATAAAAGTAAAAACATCTGTGTGGGCTTGTGAGTTATAATTCTGAGAGGATGAAAACTCACCCAGTACTTAGAGCCTAGGTTAGCTTGTCTAGGGGGACCCCCACTGCATGAGCCACCAGATGCTAGATATGATTTGAAAAATCATTTAATATAATTATCAATAAAATGCCCTTTCATTATTTTCCTTCATTTCCAAAAAAGTAGTTTGATTATGCAATAAATTTTCATGCTTCCTTCTGTTAAAGTTGACCAATTTTTCTTCATCTAAGTATCCCTCAGGGGAAATTTGATAATATGTTATATTATAGTTCCCAATGAGAATATAATAAAGTAAAAATAAATATTTGCTTGTAGTCAGTATCTTCTTGGTACATTTCTATTGTAAACTAGTAACCCTTAAAGGGATGCTTATCATCCTGGCTTACTTTTACCCTTTTCAGGAACCAGTGTTCAACAGGTAACTCTTTACTTTCTAACTAATATTCATTAATATGAAATGGAGAATCCTTAAATTTAGTGGAGTTGAATTTATATATTTTTAACAGTTCTATCGAAGTCAATAGGCATTTATAAGCACTTTCTATGTGAAGAGAAAGCCATATCCTACTGTTTGCTCACACTGAACTTGTTGTGGTCAATCAAGACCCCCCAGTGTTTCTTGTCAAGCCAGGTCTCTTTCATTTCATCTTTGGATGATGAGTGCTTAAATCGAAGCACTGAATGCCATATTCATCCATGTTCAGTTTTGTCTCATCAATTTCAGCCTACCCATTCCAGTAGGGAAGAGGATGTGGACCTTCAACCTTTCACCTTTCAAAGAGTATCTCTCTCCCCCCTCAAAGACCCAAATTTGGATTTAGGCTTCATTCACATTTTTCCTATGAATTTTGAAGAGGACAGATCCAACAATATAGCCCTGGAGGAATCACACTAGGAGAAATCAGACTCTTTCCCTTCACATAGATTTTAAGGGATTTTTCATTACACTTCTAAAGTCTATCAGGTCTAAGCCATGACATTCCCAGGTAGGCTAGAGCAAATGGTAACTGATCTACTTTAGGAGAAATTTCAAGGGTGAGTACAGTGTTTTGATATATTCCAAAGCAGACCGGAATTATACACATAGTACGTAGTTGTTCTGCTTTAGATCAAGAGACGTGTTTTCCTTAAATATTTAATTCATCTTCTTTTAACCTTTTTTTTTAAATTTATCATTGATCAAAACATCTTTTTGTAAAGAGAGTGAGCTACAGTGATGAGCTCTTGGCTGATATTCAGCTTCAAATGTTAAGGATTTAATTCTCATCATGTGAGGCAGTAATCAAAAGAGAGCTGGCCCTGTGCCCCTAATATGCTCCATGTCCCACACCAACATACCCTTACATACATACTTGTCCCCAGGAGGGTCTCTGCCTTCCTTCCCTCCCTAATTATTGTATGGGAAAGTCTAGTGAGGGAATGGCTCCAGGACTCCTCCTTCACTTCCTCCTCCTCTCCCCACCATATCAAAAAAGACCTTTTAACTCTCACCTTCTGTCTTAGAATCAATAATACGTATTGGTTTCAAGGCAGAACAGCAAAGGCTAGGCAATTGGGATTAAGTGACTTGCCCAGGGTCACACAGGTAGGAAGTATCTGAGGTCAAATTTGAATCCAGGACCTTCTCTCTGCAGACCTGGCTCTTTATCCACTGAGTCACCTAGCTGCCTGAAAACAGATTTTAAATAGGAAAGAGAGCATTTCCATTAGCCTGATGATCCATAGATCTGTTCAGTCAAAATCTTAAAGGCACTTAATTTCCATAGCGCTTTTGTTCATATTTCTTACTTTTCTCAGGAGAGAGTTTCTCTCTGATTAAACAATGAACCCTTGCCAGAAAAATTTTGGCCATCAGTAGAAAAGAACACTTTTAAACTTCATTTTTCATAATTACCTCTCTTACTTTTTCGACTTTGGCAATTAAATATCCCAGTCTTATTGGATCCTGTATAGTGTGGGAGGACAGAGAAGTTAATCTGCCAAGTGAAAATCCATTTTACTGCTTTTCTGTTATTTTAAAATCTTCTCAGGCAAGACCAGAAGGGTCTTGAAGACAATGAGATGGTTTCTGGAAAGTTTAATTCAGTATTTAATAAACAAGATCCAATTAAATATGCCATCTAAACAGTTCAATGATTAATAGACCTGTTGGAAATATATTTTTAAATGTTTTATTGATCTCTTTTGTTTTTACACCATAAATAGTTGCTAATATCCTTCCTTTCCTCTGTGTGGGTATGCACGGGTGCACGCACAGGCATGTGTGTGAGTGAGAAACACACACACACACACACACACACACACACACACACACACACACACCATTAAGCAAAACCAACTGACCCAGCAACTATATCCAACAACACATGCAACATTCAATGGCCAGGCTTCTCCACTTGTCTGCCAAGAGAAAAAAATTGTATTTCATCATTTGTGCTCTAAATCCACTCTTTGCCATTCCCTTTAATCGTAAAGTTTTGTTTAATTAAATTGTTGTAATGTTTATATTCATAGTTCTGATTCTGCTTTTTTTACTCTGTATCAGTTCATATAAGTCTTCCCATGTTTCTCTGAATTCCTCCCATTTGTCACTTCTTATGATGCAATAATATTCCATTGCATTTATATAGCACAATTTGTTTAGCTAGTCCTGAATCAATAAGCAATTACTTTCTTTCTAAGGTTTTGCTACCACAAAAAATCATGCTATGCATTTGGCAACCTTCCTTTCTTTCTCCTTGTTATCCATGCTCTCCAGTACTGGGATTACCACAAGAAAACTGAACAACGTTTCTTACATATCCAAATTGGTTTTCAAAATGGTTAAATATTCTACCATATCACTAATGGTGAATTAACATTTTTATCTTTTTGTAGTCCTTCCACCCCTGATGGCTTCTATTTTTGATCCACTTTACCAATTTTATTGGATGTGAAGTGAAACCTGAGAGTTATTAGAAATTTAGACCATTTAAAAAAAAATTTGGTTATCGATACAATGCTATTCTTTCAAAAACCATTTTTGTACATTTTGGGGGGAAATGGTGGTAATAATGTCACAAAATCAGTATAACCACTTAGAGAACTTAGATTCCAGGGGGTAGAGAAATAATATCTCTGAATCATATTTGTTAATAGTTAACTATCTAGCTTAGAATGATTGACTACTAGGATCTCAGAGTTGGAAAGGATCTTAGAGACCAGCTGTTCCTACTGCTACCTGAACAGAAATGGCACTTTTAGCTTCCACAACAAGGGGTCATTCAATCTCTTCTAATGATGAGAAACTTGCTTCCCCAGGCAGCCCATTCCATCCTGGAATAGCTCTAATTATTAGGAAGTGTAAAGGGATATGGATCTGGGTTTAGCTGTCATAATGAAAAACATCTCTTCCCCATCACCTCTGGTCAGTTGCTAAGAAGCTCCTTAGGGGTCTCAAAACATCAAGGTAACCTTTCTCTTCTCAGCCCTAGTTTATATATGGCTACCTCCATGCTGGGAGTTGAAAGGAATTCACTTATCGTAACAAAAAAAGCATTTCTCCTTTTCTAGAAGAAAAAATGCCAAGCAACAGATGAATACTACAACAAATGGTCAGAGTAGATTCAAGGGTTTTTTTTCCTTAATTTGAGCCTACATATGCAACTTCAGTTCTTCCCTCTGGGACCAAACAGAGTAAGTCTAATCTCCCTTCCTACAAGACAGTCATTCAAATATTTGAAAACAGTTATCATGTTCCTCTAAATCTTTTATAAGGCCCTCTTCTAGGTTCAACCCCCAACTCCTACTTTAGTTGGTATGTTGGGTTCCCAAAGAAATACTGTTACTAGATTTTTCAGAGTTTGACTCTTCATTACTCTAGATGTTTAGCTTTTTTTGAAGTTTCATTAGGGAAATTTTGCAGTTTTCTCTGGGTTGCTTCAATCCATTCTCTGATGGTTTTTAATTGCGGTTGTTCTCCCTTGGATGTGATACAGCTTGTCAGTATCCTTCCTAAGAAATAAAATCCAGATCTGAACTCAGAACTCCAGTTGCCCTGAGTTGTTCAGATCATCTCCAGGCAAAGATGATTACTTCTCTCATTCTGGATAAAAAGTAGACCTATCGTCTCTCTTTGCTTTCTACCAAGCTTCTTGATGTTATCATGAGAATAAAGTTCAACATACAGGATCACTGACCATGCCATAATGGATGAGGAGATCTGGATCTTGCCAACCCCTCATGATTTTGCTGTGAGTTGCTTGGATAATACAGTTCCTAGGTAAATGAGTGGTATTTATTCAGTGATCCCACAAGGAAACTGCTACCTACATTTAGGTAAAGTTAAAAAATAAATCAGGGCTACACTTTAATTTAGATTAGGTAAAATTTTTTTATTTTTTAAATTAATTTTTATTATTATTATTTAAAATTTTTTTTAATTTTTTAAAATTTAATTTAGGTTAGGTAAAACCCCACACAAGAATTTTATTCTATTTTGGAAGTAATAAGCCAAAGAAAGAAATAATGAACCCCCACAGCAAATCAGTCCCCAAGAGCAACCTCATTTTGTATGAGTCCAGCGTCTTTGGATAGATGGGGAAGAGATCCTGAGCCACCATCTTAGTAACTTACAAGGATCATCTAAATCTCCTGGAGACTCATGAAGTGGCTTTAGTTTTTTAGCTGTAAGAAAGCATACCATAAAGAATCCTTTCTTTTACATTCTCAGCATCTAGCAAAAGTCTTAGTACATAGATATGTGCTTAAGATATGTTTGTTGCTGGCCTTAGACACTTCCTACCTCTGTGACCCTGGGCAAGTCACATAATCCCACTTGTCTAGCCCTTACCACTCTTCTGCCTCGGAACTGATACTTATATTGATTCTGAGACAGGTGATAAAGGTTAAAAATAAAGGAGACATATTTGTTGGCTAAATTGATTTTCTGAGGAAATCATCCTCTTGGAGGCCAGTTGAGTATTGTCAAACTCAGAAACATAAAATTGCCCAAGTGATAACTCTCAAGGCTGGAAATAAACATCTTTGCAGAGATGGAGAACTATGAGGATGGGATACAGCATACACTGGTAGTCTCAACTGATGTACTAATTCTACAGAACTGCTTTTCCCACACCTCCCCTCTTTTATTTATTCTTTCTTTCAAGGAATGGCTCAGGACAGGGGTCTTGGGGTGATAGATATGGAAACAAAAGTAATGTAAAATCAAAAGATGTTTGTACATCAAAATACTCATTCTGCCAGTTCTATCATTAAATTTATTCCTTCTCGATGTACTTGCCTACTCTTATGTATGTTTGGCTAAGAATGATAAAAGTATATTAGAAATTGGTTATTTTAGGGGAAGAGGTTGAACTTATGATTTCATTGATTAGGAAATTCTCTAATGAGGAAAGTCCCTCTTCCAAGACAATTTGGCCCCTCCTCTACAACTTTTAGTCTGAAAGAGTTCTCTAGACCACAGAGAGGTTAAGATGCCAAGAGCCTGACAATCAATAGATATGTCAGAGGCAGGGTCTGAACTCGGGTCTCTCTGATTTGGGGGCATATTGCCTCTTGCTTGTAGAGATGACAACTTAAATGAGAAACATGATCCTATATATTCTCTGTGTATGGAATGAGGTCCCTTTCTTCACAGAAGGAAGGTCTATGTGAGAACAGAACACCGTAAGCCTGACTACTTTGGTTTTATAGAATTTTATTTGGAAACGTCCATAATGAAGATAAAATAAATGACAGTGTTGCAACCTAACTAACCGCTCAACAATTCAGGCAAGTGTGAGCCATATTTTCTCGACACCCAAATTTATCATTACAGTGTGATAAACAGTATTTTCATGATCCTGAAGAGTTTATATGCCTTTCTACCTTCCTGATTTGTTATCTGGGAGGATTTTGATATTGGAACAAATAGAATTCCATATTTCAAACATTTAGAAGAAAATAATTAAAATCATATGAGAGCAATTTATATTTGTTTTCAAATTTTTAAAAAAGGATATTTGGCGGTTTACTATATGGGAGACATGCCAAGAATTTGTCAGCTTTCCTCAAGCTAATAAAGCAGTACACTTAAATGATTTTAATCTCAACCTTCTAAAACAATGCCACTACTTCCTATGATATTGTTTTATCTTCCAATTCATTCTAGCATCCTGTTTACAGCTTTTTTTTCTTTACCCTTACAGATGTTTATTAAGTTTTGGCATTGAGAAATTAATCTGCTAATAATACTCATATATCCTTCCTGTTCTATATGAACATCATCCTTTCCACTGCATTTGAAGCTTTGTTGGGGCTTTTTTCTGAAGTTTGGTTCATTTTTTTTCCTCTTGGACACATTAGACATATATTTATCCTTCAGCACTGTGTTTGTTCTCAGCTGCTCCCAGTGTCTTAATGAGATCCTCTGATTTCTCTTTCACATCCTCTTCAGTGATGACTGGGAGTTCCCTCCTTGTTTGCTCCACTTCCTGGATTACTACCATCTGCAGCTCTTTGGAAGTGTTGCTTTTATTTTTCCTGTCCAAGTCATCTGTGCAAATCATTAAAGTTTGAGGCTCAGTCTTGATGACTGGCTGGCTCAATGAACAATGCTCCCAGCTTACTCTTCTTCAGGGTCTTTGAATATAACTTTTAAATTCATTTATTACTTATGGAAGATGAAATCTGGAACCTAAAGACTTCCTGTTTATGCCTAGTCCAGAGCTATCTTGCGCCCTAGCAAGACAGACATCCTCAAGCATGTCTGCCAAAATAAACCCATGATGACCCAGGGAATCACCTCTGGGGACAAGAGAATCATATGCTTGTTTAACTTACCATATCTCGGCTGACACTCTAAGTAAAGGGAACAAACATGGTCCTAGATATGGGTTTTGTGCTTTGGATATAGTATGAGAAGGTAAGATCATTTTCCACTGGACTACCAATAGTCAGCAATTCTTGAGGCACCATGACACAGTAGAACAAATATTGGATCTGCTTGTGAAAATTTCTTCTGCTTAATTCCAGGGTGATCATGAGTAGTTCACTGAACCTCTGAATTTGTTTTCTCATCTATAAAATTAGGGCCTTGAACTAGATGTTCTCTAAAAATCACTTTTAGATCTAGATTGATAGACCTATAGATAACACCAAAGATGGTGGTGGAAAACACCATTAAATGCAAAGATCCTTTCCTAGGAAATCCAATCTCTGGTAATTCAAAGATGACAATTAGGACACTATTCCAGAGTCGATCTCCTACCCTCCCACTAGTTTATTTAGTTCAAACCTCTCACTGATGAGGAAACAGAAACAGATAATTAGGGAGGGTAAATTTGTGGCAGAATTTGGGCAAGAACTGAAGTTTTCTAATTCCTGGTTCAGGATTCTTTTTATTAAACCATTCTGATCACTCCTCCCACCCCAATACATTCTGCCTCTCATTTTTATGCTGAATGGTTTTTGATAAAATGCTGAATATCTTGGGGTAAAAATGGAATTGTTCTCATTGTTATACACCCTTCACAAAGCGTGCTGGACAGATTTGCACAATGTTAGGCCACCAAACAGGGTTTCTTTGTAATTAAATTAGATTTTTTAATTGACCAAAATCTATCTTCTCTTCTTCCTATCTCCTTCTCTTCTCTATTAAAAAAATATCATCAGGATATTAAAGTGACCTGGGTTCTTGAATAAACCACGGGTGATCCTCAACTTCAGAGATTATATGATTCAGTTAATTAATTAATCAGTTAATTAATTAATAATTAATCACAACCATACTATATAACTGAAGACTACTGAAATTGAGGCTATCGTTTTGTTTTTAAGAAAATTTGGGGAGTCCATTAAGAGAAATATGCCATTCCCCAAAAATAGGGGAAGGAAGGAAGAGATGAAAGAAAAGGAAAGAAAAATGGGAGAAATAAAAAGAAATCCTTTGTCCAATTATTCTTATTCTGAACTCCAGGCATATCACTTCTCAAACAGAAGGTGGAGAGCATGTTTCATCAACCATCATCTGAAGTCATTGCTAGTCATTGTCTCAAACATAGTTCTTAAGTCTTAAAAATTTGTCATTACAATTTTGTTGTTAATATATAAATTGCTCTCCTGGTCCTGCTTACTAAACTCTGTATCAGTCATACAGATCTTCCCCTGTTTCTCTGACACTGCCCCTTTGATCATTTCTTCAGCATAATAGTCTTCTATCACATTCATAGAGTATGATTTGTTGAGCACTTCCTTATTTGATGGACACTTCCTTACTTTCCATTTCCACACCACTACAAAAAGACTTGCTGAAAATATTTTTGTACATATGGGTCTGTTTCCTCTTTCTTTGACCTCTGTGGGGGTATAGACCTAGTAGTAATATCAATGGATAAATGACTCTGCCCAGTTTTATAAATTTTAGGCCATAAAGTTCCATATCGCTTCCCAGAATGGCAGAATCAATTCATAGATCCAACAACAGTGCATTCACATGCCTGTTTTCATTCAGCCCCTGAAACATTTGTTGTTTTCCATTTAATCAACTTTGTCAATATAATTCGGGTGAGATAAAATCTCAGAGTTGTTTTAATTTGCATTTCTCTAATTAGTGATTTAGATCATTTTTACATTTAGCTGTTCCTTCTTCTTCTGAAGAGAAGACATTCCATCCCTTCCTTAGTTCACATATTTTTCCCCAGGGCCCAGGCTCCCAGAGAATCCACTCAGTTAGTTCTTCCCTCCACACACAGACTGATGGCACATTTAGAAGCCACTCTGCAAAATGTCAGAGCATGTCATGTCCATTTCGCCCTTAGTAGTGGAATTCTAGTCATCTCCTGAGAGTTTCTAAAGCCCTGAGATGAGCTTCTCAACCTCAAGCCCTGGGTTTGCAGTAGTTCTCTTGTGTGAACTCCCAGAATAACTCTTGAGGTTTGTTGTTTTTCTCCAACTAATGTCAAATGGCTGGCCTGTAATTTTCTCAATTTCAAGTGAATTCTCCCCCCCTACCCCCCCCCCCCGCCCCAGCTGCCTGAGTCAATTGTACTTGTGAAAATATTCCCAATTTCAACCTCACTTCCTCTGACATTGGGCAAGATAGTGTGTATGGTAAAATCTTGATAATTGTAAATGCTTCTGACATTTTCACTTTGCTAGATGCCAGTTTTTCATTTGATACCCTCTTCGTTCTTATAAAGACAAATTAGAGAGCAACAGCTTTCTAACCTCTAGCTTAGTTATTTCTTTATCTTCTGGTTTTCTGAAGCTGCTTTTTACTATTGTTCTTGGACCTTTTAAAGCCATGGAATTTTTGAGGTAGAAAGGATGTGTGTGCGTGTGTGTGTTTTGTAAGTTTGCCACTGCATTCTGCCAGGGTGGAAAAAAATTTAGAAATAGTATTTCTGGTTGCCTGGATAATTTTTATATCTTTTAAATCGTAAGAACACAAATTGAATGTTAGAAGGGACCTTAGATGTCAAGTCTAATCCCTTCATTTTAAAGATGAAGAAACTGAGGCCAGATCTTCCTGATTCCAGGTTCAACATTCTCTAGACTATAGCAGTTGCTTCTCCAATCCATTCAGACATTGCCCTTGAAACAGATCTGCCATCTCCATTTATGATAATAGAAGTTTATTTTAGTGATAGTGGTTGACAACCTGTCCCTGGGATCTCTAAGCCTGCCCATTTCAGATGGACAGGAGCC
>NC_077229.1:493752084-493793559 GCF_027887165.1 Monodelphis domestica | reverse complement strand
TAGGTTTAGCAGATAAGTATCTCTCAAAAGAGAACAATTGAAAAAGTGATGAAAAAGAGAAGGAATGGATCAGTCTCTCCAATTTTAAAGCCGTAGACAGCCAACCAAAAAAGGTTATCTCCACTCATGTGATAGGGACTGCCATATACTCTCCGGTAGGCAAACTGGGCATGCTCAAAATATGTTCAGAGAAGCCCAGGTTATGTAAAAAATACAGAATATTTGGAACAGAGATGAATTCGTATACTTTATCTTAGGAGTATTGACACACTCATGAGTCACAACTCACCACAATGTCTGACATGATGGGTGTTCATTCTGCCTTCTTTATAGAGAAAGTCTAATTTTGTCCTAAACTAATGTCTAGAGGAAGAAGAAATTATCTTTGAGATGAATGCCTCTTAGATCCTTCTGTTTTAGGTATGGTATCTTTTACAGGGAACACTGGACTACAATTCCCATAATGCTTGATTAGAATACCTACTGCTCAAATCCTCAAATATGTGCCAGGTTGTAGGGAATTGAGCTCCAGGGCAAGGAAGAAGGGGAAAGAGTAAAGAAGCTGAGCAAGTTAAGGGCCTTTTCAGTGTCACTGATTAGGTGGTAAGAAGTTTCTTCATAGTTCTAAACTACAAAAAGATCCAACAATGTGTTGTGACCACACTAAAAGAAGAGCAATTATAAATCTATGCCTTTTATTTTTTAAACCAATGTCTCTTTAAAAATCTTTAGATTTATACAAGAATACCAGAAGAACCCAGAAAGATCCTCAACAAACATTCAACTTGCCAAGTAGAGAGAGATGATGACCAAAGACAACACCAGTTAAGACTATAAACTCATATGCAAAATCTTATTAGGAAGAATGATGGACATTTATAAGTAATACCATAAAGCAGAAAAAGACACTGGAGTGGAGGGTAAAACCAGTTTAAAGGAAGCTTGGCAAGATATAGAACTAAGAAAAAGCATCTCAAGGGTATTTAATGACAAAAATGAAAGGAGTACAGAAACAAGAAAAATGGAAAAGATCTATAAAGATCTATAAAGATTACAAGCCATTTTCAACATCAATTCCAGTGGAGTTACCATACTTGAATCCTAATATCCCAGTCCTGGATATGCTTAAAAGGCAGGTATAAAAAGCACTAAAAAGAACAAAGATGGGAAGAAACAGCTTAAATGGACAAAGTACATACAGAGGAAGTCCTTGCTAGAGAAGACACAATGTTGAGAGTGTTAAGGAATTAATACCAAAGAAAGGGAACCCAAAAAATAAAAAAAAAACATCAACTGCCAATATATATGCTTATTCTCCCACCTATATAAAATATTTATGTAAGTTATCTCTACATGAATTATGGAGATAGGGCATGAGCCCCCAAAAACATTCAGCTATGGACAACATCTTTAACATTTCACAGCTGATTAAAATATGTAGAACAGAAGTGTCAAACACAGGGCCCTAGGGCATCACTGAAGCCCTCTGTGCTCCAAGTGGTAGAACCAGATTATAAATGCAATTGAGGAAATATTTAATAAAATAATAAAAAATACAATAGGACATGGTGGCCTTCTTTCTCTTTGAGTTTGACTCCATTGATGTAGAAAATAGAAGATACTGTTGTGCTTATTGTTTGGTGATTATGAAAAATTCACTTAGTGTAGAAAAATGATGCCTTAAAGGCTCTCTTTCAACAAAATGTCAATACATCATTCATAGCTGCACTCTTTGTGGTGGCCAAAAACTGGAAAACGAGGGGCTGCCCTTCAATTGGGGAATGGTTGAACAAATTGTGGTGTATGTTGGTGATGGAATTCTATTGTGCTAAGAGGAATAATAAAGTGGAGGAATTCCATGGAGACTGGAACAACCTCCAGGAAGTGATGCAGAGCGAAAGGAGCAGAACCAGGAAAACATTGTACACAGAGACTGATACATTGTGGTACAATGAAGGTAATGGACTTCTCCATTAGTGGCAATGCAGTGACCCTGAACATTCTGCAGGGATCTAGAAGAAAAAACACTATCCACAAGCAGAGGACAAATTGTGGGAGTAAAAACACCCTAAGAAAAGCAACTGCTTGATTACAGGGGTTGAGGGAACATGTCTGAGGAGAGACTCTAAATGAACACCCTAATGCAAATACCAACAACGTGGAAATCGAATCAAGGACACATGTGCTACCCCATGTATCGCATATACCCACGAATGTATACCCAGGAATTGCGCATCAGCTATGGGAGGGGTGGTGGGAGAGGGATGGGAAAAGAAAATGATCTTTGCTTCCAAAGAATAATGTTTGAAAATGACCAAATAAAATAACATTTAAAAAAAATTTTTAAATGTCAATACATCAAAATTATTCCAGATACTTTGGAAGAATGAACAGAAAATAACCCTATTCAACTACTTGCTACCAGTGACATACCTCAGGCAAGACACTCCATCTTCAGACTGGGGATTTCCCCTTCCTGTTCTCTATTTCTGAAATTCCCTCCCTTCTGTAAATAAGGAGAAGATGATGGAGAGAAGGGAAAAGGGGTAAGAGAGAATGAAGCCCAGGGCTCCTCAGATCAAATCTGTCTTTGAGAGGCAAGATGATCTCTTATACTTCTGCTTCCCAAAGGGACATTAACTATCAGCCTTTTCAGGGGCTTAGAAGTGGTCAACTGCCAAGGAAAGAGGTTAGTTTCCTTGGTCAGACAATCTTGAATCACTGGGGTCTCTTGGTGAGAGGTGTGACCCTCCCAAATCTTTGGATCCCCTTAACTATGTTAGAGACAGGCCCAAACCCAAAATCCTAAATGTCAAATAATTTATTGAGGTTAAAGTAGAAAGGGGATGGCAGGGATATGAGGCAGAAAAATGGGTGAAAGGGAAGTTCTAAAGATTTTCCCCTTTTGTAGGTTGGCCTTTCAGAGTCTGGAGGCCAAAGGCTGGAGCCCTGACCTCTCTTTTTGCCAACTGCTTTCTTGCTCCTATTCACAAACTACCTACACCTTGACAAATGAGAGAGAGAGAGAGAGAGAGAGAGAGAGAGAGAGAGAGAGATGAGAGAGAGAGAGAGAGAGAGAGAGAGAGAGAGAGAGAGAGAGAGAGAGAGAGAGAGAGAGAGAGAGAGAGAGAGAGAGAGAGAGAGAGAGAGAGAGAGAGAGAGAGAGAGAGAGAGAGAGAGAGAGAGAGAGAGAGAGAGAGAGAGAGAGAGAGAGATGAGAGAGAGAGAGAGAGAGAGAGAGAGATCTCAGGAAAGGGTCTGGATGGCTCTGTTCAAAGGTCCAAATCCACAATCTTTCTTGAGGATTTTAGACAGCGGTAACTGAGAGTCTTAGTGGAGTTGTTCAGGGTTTCAGAAGGGATAGCAAGTCTCCAAAGAAATAGGCTTCTTTTCAGCTTCAGGGAATCCACCTTTCTTCCCTACCTCCCAGGCTGGAAGTAAGCTATTAGTTGGATTTCAAGCTTCTGATTCTTCCTTAGAATTCTCAGCTTTTCTTTGCCCCTCCTCTACTCTCTCTTCAGCTGGTTCCTCCAAGACACTGGTCTCTCTCCTAAATGCAGAATCTCTCTTATCTCTTCTCTTCTTGGTTTCTCAGCCTTCCTTCAATTCCCAGTTTATCTACCTTCTCCAAGAAACCATTTTCCAAATTGACTATTTACATAAGTATTGGGTGAAGGATAAAACAGGTACCACAGGTATTTGTCACAGTGATGGATCCAGCACTGATTCCCAGTTGAAGTGGACATCTCTGTGGATGATCAAGTCCTCCAGATGCTACTACTTGTGAATGGCATTATTTGTTGCATCTGGCTCCAGAGAACCAATAAAATTTGAATCCCTCCTCCTGACAGTCTGGTTGATTGACTCAAGATACAGTATGAAAAAAGACTTTTTAGACCTGGTATAACATTGATATATTTCTTGATGTTGATGTTTTGTTTGATCATTTTTGTTGTTATGAGGGTTTGGTTTTCTTTTTCAATAAGGGAGCAGGAAAAGAGAAAAAATAAATGCCAGCAAATTGAAAAAACAAACCAAAATATTTTTAGGAATTAAAATATAACCTCAACTTCATTGTTATAGAGTTATCATTCAAGAATTTATCTTAACATATTTGTATTCTCAACAGATGCAACTTCTTGGGAAACAATCATTTCCACAGGTCTACTTACAAGCTCTGGTGTTTAGCAGCAATTTCTTTTATTTATTCTAAAATTACTTCTTCTAAGATTCAAGTCCTTATCCTAATTTTTGTATTCAGGAATCTAATGTATAAGTTTTTCTGTATCTCATACATAATTTCATGATTTTGTAACCTACAATGCTGTTTAGATTTCCAGACTGCAGTTCTAATCTTTTTAGTCTGTTATCCTTTACAAATCAGTGTTCCTTCTATTTTGTTATTCATACATTGGAACCATTGCCAGCCAGATCTATAATCCTTTTCTTGAATGCAGATATAAAAAACGCGTGTTGTCTGCCTGATAGACAACTATTTGTTCACTCCTTGAACCCTGGCTGGCATTTAGGGTTATGGGTGCTGCCAGATTATTTTGCATTTTTTTAAGAAATCTCATCTTTTCTCTTGCCATATAAGAAAGTAGCTTTCTTCTGATTTGGTAAATTGGCTTAAGTTTTCACCTTAACACATAGTTTCTTTTACTGTTAAAAGTCCAAAATATGTCTCTCCCAAGCTCTTGCCTTTCAATGTCTTTCACACAGACATTGAGTATCCAAACTTCACCAATGAAGAGAGTCCCAAGCAAATGAACTTTTAGTTTTGAATTACACTTAAATTACTATATTTTATGACAGGGAATAGAGCTAACTCTAAATAGAACCCAACAAAAATGTGTCAATAAACTAATAATAGTTATCATTTAATAGTATTAACTATTAAGTTAATAACATAATAACTACCACTTAAGGATAGTTACCAATCAATTAGGCAATTGGGTGGTACAGTGGATAGAGTAACAGGTCTAGAATCAGGAAGATCTGAGTTCAAATCTAACCTAAGACACTTTGTACCTATGTGACTGGGAAATTCACTTAACTCATAATTTCCTCAATTCCTCTTCTATAAAATGGAGACACACTAGAGAAGGAAATGACAAACCACTCTTGTATCTTTTGTAAAAATAATATTTTATTTTTCCTCAATTACAGAGCTCCACATTTCTTCTCAAAGTCTTTTCCTTCAGCAATTTAAATAAGGTTGGCATCTTCCTTCTTTTATCTTGAGGCTAGAAGCCAGAAGCATCCGAAGTAACTACATTATCTCAAGATATTAAAGAAAACTGCAGAGCTCTCTTCTCTCTCCTTCTCATCAATTCTACCCTGCTCCTCCTGCAGGTGTGGGACATTGATCTCCACCAATAAGGAGAGGGGCCCCTACCAATGGGCTTCACCACTAGGATTACATGGACATTCGCCTAATAATTTAAAGCTTGCAAAGCTCTTTAGAAGCATTATGTCAAAGAACTGTGGAAGTAGAAACACAGAAGGAAAACATTTTCACATGGTTCAATGGGGATGTGATTGGGGATGCAGATTAAGGGATCACCCTAGTGCAAATATCAATAACATGGAAATGGGTCTTGATCAATGACACAAGAAAAACCCAGTGGAATTGTGCACTGGTTATGGGGTGGGGGGAGAACATGAATCATGTAACCATGGAGAAATATTCTAAATTAATTAATTAAATAAATTTTTTCAATTAAAAAAGAAGCATTATGCCATTTGAGTCTCAGAACAGCTCTAGAAGGTCACTGCATGCATATTTCAGAGATATTTCTGGTCAGTCCCAGACCACCTCAAGAAAGGGAATATTGCAATAAAATAAGTCACATAAATTTTTTGGTTTCCCAGTGCATGTAAAAATTAAATTTCTACTATACTGGAGCCTAGTAATTGTGTAATTATATTGTATCTTTTAAAATGTGCATGCCTTAATTAAAAGTTTTATTGCTAAGAAAAATGCCAACCATCCCGTGAGCCTTCAGACTCACAACCTTTTTGCTGGTGGAGGGTCTTGCCTCAAGGTCAGTGGCTGCTGACTGATCAGGGTTGTGGTTGCTGAAGGTTGACAGCAATGGATTTTGCCCTATTGATTGACTCTTCCTTTCACTTGAACATTTAAAAGCTATTGTAGAGGTATTGATTGACCTAATTTCAATATTGTTGTGTCTCAGGGAATAAGGAAGCCCAAGGAGAGGGAGAAAAGTAGGAACCACTTTTCTGTCAAGCAGTCAGAACATACACATTTATCAATTTAGTTTGCCATGTTATATGGGCACTTTTTGTGGCACCCCCAAACAATTATAATAGTAACATCAAAGTTCGTTGATCATACGTCACCATAACAGATGTAATAATAATGGAAAAATTTGAAATATTGCAAGAATTTCCAAAATGTGAAACAGACATGATGTGAGCACACACTGTTGGGAAAATGGTACCCATAAGCTTGTTTGATGAAGGGTTGCCACAAACCTTCCTTTTGTGAAAAAGCACATTATCTTTGAAGAGCAATAAAGCCACATACAATTTTTTTTAAAAGTATATCTGTACGTATGGGTGGGCGGTAGTGCCATTTTTGCAGTTGAGGAAATTGAGAATCAAAGAGGTTTAAGTGATTCATTTCTGGCCACCATCTCAGAAAAAGAGTTTGAACCCAAGTCTTCCTGATTCTGAGCCCTGTACTCTCTCTCTCCACAGATTACTAGGTAGGTTATAATATTGTGTTTAGTGGTCAAACCATTCTCATAGGAAAAAAGTGATGGGAAAAGGAACAAAATTTACTTTCAGATTAAAAATCAAAGATAGAGAATCAAAGCAAAAACAGACAGCTAAATAAATGTCTGAAAGAATAGCAACAGCTGTTCTCTCTTCTCTCTCATTATTTCGAGATGGCATTGTTTAACGCTTCTCTATAGAGGAGCATACATTGTACGTAACATGATCACAGATCTTTGGGTTCTTCTGTTAAAAATAAATAGAAAACCATAGATGATTTCCGGTCTGGGTGATAAAATTGTAAACTGTCCCCACTCACAACCAGATACGCCACTCCTCTCCCTCTCCCCACCCAATTTGCTTCTCCTTTGGTCAAAATAAAATTCAGACAACTGAATTTGTCTGCGAAATTGCCTCGGGGAAGCAATCCTGGCCAAATGAGCTCATGGCTGAATTTTGCAAAACAATATACAGACGAGAGCAGAATTTATATTATTATCTAATATATGCCATTCCAAAAAAAAAAAAAATCAACCTCAGTATCTCCTCTAACTCCTAAGCTTATTTACCATGACTGAGTCATTTCCTAGGCCCAGATCCAGAATGGCCTACAGTCTTACTGGCTTCAATACAAACTGTAAAGAAGAAACAATCTTGTATTATTTCTAGGAATGGTGGCTTTAAAAAATTATTTTATACTTATTATCTCATCAGAATTTATATCCCAGATGTTTAAAAAAATAAAAATAGGGGGCAGCTGGGTAGCTCAGTGGATTGAGAGCCAGGCCTAGAGACGGAAGGTCCTGGGTTCAAATCTGAAGGCAGACACTTCCCAGCTGTGTGACCCTGGGCAAGTCACTTGACCCCCATTGTCTAGCCCTTACCTCTCTTCTGCCTTGGAGTCAATATGCAATATTGACTCCAAGACAGAAGGTGAGGGTTTCAAATAAATTAATAACTGAATGAATGACTAAATAAATATAAAAAATTAAAAGAATAGCTGGTAGAAAATATGAAAGTGCTGCTGAAGTTTTCCAAAATAGCTAAGTGCTATATTAAAGTAACTGGGTGACCTTGGGTGAATTGCCTTCATCTGTAGAAGTAGGATTGGTCAAGCATTAATATAGTGCTTTAAGGTATGCAAAGCATGTAACATATATTTATGTTATTTGATCCTCACTACAACCTTGTGAGCTTGACATTATTATCTTCACTTTACAGATGACTTGCCCAAGGTCGACACAGCTAAATAAGAGTCCAGCTAGATAATGTAGTAGATAGAGGCTGGAGTCAAGAAGACCTGAGTTCAAATGCAGCTTGATGCACCAGCTGTGTGTCACTGGGCAAGTCACTTAGCCTCTGTCTGCCTCAGTCAACTCATCTGTAAAATGGGTAAATAGCACTTACTTCAGAATGTTGTAGTCCTTAAGTGAGATGTTTGATAAGTGCTTTGCATGGTATCTTGCATACAGTAGGTGCTAAATAAATGGTTTTCTTTTTCATTCCACTCTCCAGTCTAGATGACATTTGAGTTTCCTTTCAGTTCTGCATTTTTGATCCTCTGAGACATTATACACAAATGAAAGAGGAATATGGTAGCCATCAAATAAAATTCAGACAACTGAATTTGTCTGCAAAACCATTACAGATTCTTTATGGAGAAAAAAAGCAAACAAACATTATAGATTCTTTAAAAAAATAAAATAAAAAGCATTTCCACTCTCCACCCTTTCAATGAATTTACCTCCTAAAACAAAGATTTTGCTGATGCATCTGCTTATTTCCCTCCTAGGGACTAAGCTGCCTCCAAGCTTGGGGTCTCCCATTCTATTCTTTTCCTTTTTGTTCAAGTTGGCCAAGCTGGTCAGGGTTAAACTCAAGACTGAAGGCTGATCTCTGTCCAAAACTAATTGGGGGAGATCATTCTTGGCTCTTGAGTTTTTTGGAAAATCTATTTGCTGTTTCAAAGCCTTCATTGGGTTTCCAGTCTCCCGTGAGCTTTTGTCTGAATAAGAGTCTCTTCAATCCCATCCAAATTCCTTCCCTCCCTCCCTCCACAATGGAAAGGCTGTTGTAAGTTACGTAGAGTCAATGCCATCCTGATGAGGGAACAGTTCTAAAGCTACATACAACTTAGAGGCTCTAAGAAAACTCCAGCCTCCATTTTTTCTATGGCATTCTGCTAGGCTTCCTGATATTCCCTCAATGAGATGTATTGGTTTGGTTCCACCCCTCTTGGATTTAGCCCGTTGGAAGAGGCAGGATAATCCGTCCTTCCACCTTGAAAAAGAAATGCTTATTAGCCTTGGCTTGTGACTTCGCTGGTCTAGAGAACCTCCGCTGTCCATGCGGATGGGCACCTGCTCGGTAATTTACACTCTAGAGTATCCAGCAGGCATTAAAGAGGTTGTGACTTGCATTGGGTCCCACAACCAGTACGTGTTAAAGGGAGAACTTGAACTCAAGTCTTCCGGGTTCTGAGGACTCACTACTCTCGTGATGTCTCTCATTCATAGGTGTACACAGAATGAGCAGGTCTGTTATTAGACCTTGGAGGAGCCTTGCCCTGAAGGGAAGGAAGGAAAGGGAAATGGAAATGTTTTGTTGGGTTGGGACCAAGACTCCAATGGTCTTCATGATTGTGATTCACACTTTAGTTTGATTTAATAATCAGATGCACTTTTTTTCTTGTTTAATCTAGATCAACTGATTCAACTAAGGAAATAAGAATTAGATCCTTTCACAGATGAGGAAATTGAGGGCCAGAGAAAAGTTAAATGATTCGGATATGAGTAGGATTCAAACTTGGGTCTTCGAAGACACCTGCTCTGTGTACTGGGCCAGGAGGAGAGAGGAGAGGAGATCATTTGGGAGCTTGAGGAACTAATAGGAAAAGCAGACTTTTGCTGAGGGGGTTTGAGACAATCAGAAGGGACTTCTGGGGAAGAGGAATCAAGTGAAAGAGAGAAAGTGGCAGGAGTTTGGAGGGTCTTGAATAAGACTTTTGTCTGCTTTACAATTTTGCCCAGGGAAGGTCCTGAATTAGCCAGATGAATAAAGAAAGAAAGATGATATAGCTCAGAGCTGTTGGTGTTGCTATTGTGATTCTCTATAACACAGAATTTTTTTTGTTGTCTTTGAAAGAAGGTCAGAAAAATGAATTCCTACATAATATTCAGACCCTAAACAAATGACTGTTACCCACCTCTGAATTACAAAGCCCATTGCTTTCTTTTTCTTTCTTGAATACATACTCAAAATTTGGGGAAAACTAGGTCTCCATCTCATCCATTTTTTAAAAAAATAATGTCGTGAGATTATGGGGTTTTTTAAATCTTTCTTTGTACTATTAGAATTCAGATTTCATTTTCTACACATACACACACACACTCCAAGTATTCTATCATTATTTATCTCTCTTCTCAACACCTGAATCTTTCACTTTTTACTTACTTTTGAATTTTTTTGGTTGCAATAAAAATTTATCTAAAAAAATTTAATGCTAAGAGGGAAAAGAAACAAGATGCTATTTTTACATTCATATCTATGCTATTTACTTCTTTTAATTAATATTTCTTTTGCAGATCTACTTTCTCCCTTGCCTCTCTCCTCCTTTTCATAGAGAAAACAAAAATCCCCAATCTCCTTTTACTAACACAGTCAAGTAAAAAATAATTACCACACTGGACACATCTGAAAAAATAAAACAAAATAAAATATGACCCAGTCTGTCCTTTAAATCTATTACTTATCTATCAAGGGATAGTACTATTTCCTTCCTGACTTAGGATAACAATAATGATAACATAAATATGTATTTATAAAACCCTTTCTTCACCACTCTGTGAGATGCATAGTACAAATATCATTATCCCCATTCTACAGATGAGTAATCCAATATTTATAGAGATTGAAATATTGTCTATAACCATTTTCAATATCTATTCATTTTATCTCTTCCCCATAGCTAACATTTCTTGATTAATTCAGTTTGGTTTACCAGTTGTGTCAAACTCAAATAGAGGCTACTTAACCATTCATAAAATTCCCTGTGGATCACCTATTAACTTAGAAAGTCACATATTAACATTATCTGCATTCTAGTGGGTGATTAGGTGGCATAGTAGATGGAGTCCTCTGCCCAGAGTTGGGAAGAAATGAATGTCAATCCAGCTTCAGATGCATGTCAGCTGTGTGACCCTGGGCAAGTCACTTCATTGCTATCTGCCTCAATTTCTTCATTTGTAAAATGGAGGAAATGATAGCAATGATCTTCCAGGATTGGTATAAGGATCAAATGAGAGAATTTTAGTGCAGTCCCTAGTACATAGGAGATACTTTATAAAACCTATCTATTATTAGCATTCGTTTTCTTAAATATTTCCTAATTATATTTTAATCTTTTTTGGGCTATTGCTGACTATGTCAAATCCAGCCACAGCAACATATCTGACAGCTCTGTACCACCCCATGGTGACCATGCAAAAGTTTAGCTGGGCTGAATTCCTGAGGCCATTGCTATAAGTTTATTTGGAAGTTGCTGTGTGTTTGTCTCATCATCTCAGTTGTAACTCATTTAAATGACAAATGTGCTGGATCTGTTTAAATTTTTCAGACATGTGTGAATAGCCAAAGCATTTCTGGATCTTCTTCAAAATGTCTAGAACCATTTTGAGTGATCATCCATTTCAACTCTTCAGTGTGGTCCAAGGATCTCCCATACTGTCCAAGCTCTTCACGTACTGATCATAGTACTGCCTTTCTCTTAAGGAACAAAGAAATATTTAGAGACAATTAGATGGTAGGTGGGTGATCAAAGACCATCACCATGTTCATTTGCTGTTATATATTTATAAACACAGTTGTTCCATATTTGCTATCTTTTGAATATTTTATTTGGTGTCTATGTTTGTAGTACAAGCTTCAGGAATTTCTTCATTGCTATTATTTGGTTGGGTTTTTTGCTTTTATGTTTTAAGAAGAAATCTTACATCAACAATAATAAAAATGATAGCTAACATTTATACGGTACTCTAAGATTGGCAAAGCACTTTATGGGTAATATATTTGCTAGACTCCAGTCAAATACTTTATATGAAAAGAGGATGTTCTGAAAGATGCCAGCCACTGAAACTACACTGAGCGTAGCTCTTGGTCATCCAGGATCAGAGCCATTACTTCTTGACTAGTAGAAGGTAAGGGTCCCAATCTTGGCTCCTTTCAGGTTTTAAAGGACCCCTTCCTCTGGAAGTTGCTACCACGTATTGAGTAAATACATTACTTTTCCCTGAGTCACCTTACTGATAAAAATATCTTCTTATGTAAAAATTCAGTGTTGTGTTGAATGGAAGGGGAACTTTTTTTAAAATAAATGTAAAATGTGCTTTCTATTTTTTTTAATTTGAAAGATGTTATTTAATTAATTGATTTAGAATATTTTTCCATGGTTACATAATTCATGTTCTTTCCCTCCCCTCTTTCCACCCCCTCCGGTAGCCAACGAGCAGTTCCACTGGGTTTTACATGTATCATTGATCAAGACCTATTTCCATATTATTAACATTTGCACCAGGGTGATCATTTAGAATCTACATCCTCAATCATATCCCCTTGACCCATGTGATCAAGCAGTTGTTTTTCTTCTGTGTTTCTACTTCCACAGTTCTTTCTCTGGATGTGGAAAACATTCTTTCTCATAGGTTTATATATATTATATGTAAATATATAACCTTTGTTATACCTTTATTTCTGTGGGAAAACAATCTTTAAAACCTGTCATAAGAACATCTTAAACTATTTGTATGTTATAGAAACAAAATCCAAAGAATCTTTTTTTTAAGCCTTACCTTCCATCTTAGAATCAATACTGTGCATTGGTTCTAAATGAGTGGCTAGGAAATGAAACACCTGAAGCTAGATTTGAACCCAGGACCTCCCATCTCTAAGCTTGGTTCTCAATCTACTGAGCCACCTAGCTGCTCTCTAAAATTTATGGAATCTTGAGAGTTAGAAGAGATCTGAAAGTCCTCACTTCTATGAAATGCCCAAAGAACTTTCCAAGTATAAGATTGTAAATGAGTGAAATAGAGGTGTCCACCTGGGTTGTCTGAATATAGCTCATAAGAGTTACTGATAGATAGCTCTTAAATATGTTCCATACCTTTACAAGAGAAACTATGGATCCTTCCTTGAGGGGAGCCTTTGAAGGACTTTGAAGGAGGACATTCTTTTCTACAGTCTCTGAAAAGAGGTAATAAGCTTGGATTATATCTGGAAAATTTTTCTGTTCTAAAGGTACAATGTGTTCAAAACAAATCATATCCTCTAGCTAATAGCCTTTAAGAGAGGGTGGTAGCCCCAAGTTTATACAAACTAGCTTGGTCTCTTCCCATGAAATGGTGATTACACAAAAGACCATCAAAATTCAAGCAAAACAGCAAACAGAATTGGAAAAGTTCAACAGATTATAATACACCAGAAATATATACAAGTGAGATGAGATCTCAGTTCAAACCAAGTAAGAGGACTTCATCTCACCCAAGGAGAAATTCTCTCTGAAGTCTCCACTGAGGCAAGTTTGGAATTAGAGACATGTATATCGTCTGCAGTTTCCAGTCTCTGTCTCCCCACTAGTCAGTCTTGTCTCTCTGGAAAATCGTATCCCACAAACTCCTCCAAATACACTGTATCACAGCCTTGTGTCAACCATCAGCTCCACCAAGGAGGTACCCAGTCCTTGGAAACCTGAGGTGTACATATATAAATTAAAAAAGAGAAAATATCTATATTATTTATATATGCTGTGAAGGAAAAAGGTAGTTAAAGGAAAGGATACCTGTAAGAGAACTAGGCACGAATTTGTTGGACAGTTCTTTGGAGCCCATACTTCTTTTCCTGGGCAAAAAGGATGGAAACAAGAATTTATCAAGTGATGACTATGCCAGGCATTGTGCTAAATCCTGGAGATACAAATACAAACAAAAGAGAAAGTCTGTACCTTTAAGGAACTTACATTCTTATAGGGGAAGATAACATTCCAAAGGAAGCTGAAAATGAATTGTTTGCAGGGAAGATGATAAGCAGAAAAGTCCTGAAGTCTGGAATGGGGCTGGAAGGGCAGGCCTGGATCTCTCCACAAAATGGAAACTCCAGGAGGAATGACAGAAGGAGGGTGGTCTTGCAAAAGGATACTCTAAATTGTTTGTCCCTATGTCCATTTTTTTTTTCTTATAGCTTCTTTTCTTCCCCTTATCAACTTTCTACTCCCAGGATAATTTCTTTTTGGAATAATTTGTTTGCCATTCCCTTTGGCCTTGCTTCTGGGGGCCTGCCTCCTTATCCCTGGAATAGGATTGGGGGCCACCAAAGGCTGTAGCCACTGTGATTGATCTTGAGCTTCATGATGCCAGTTAAACTCTCCCTAATCCAGGGAGGAGGGGGATTGGAATGCAACCCACCTTGATTCATGAATATGTGGAGCAAGAAAGGAATGAGTGGGAATCAAGATGAAGAAATAAAACAAGAATAAAAATGGGGAAAGTGATATATGCAAAGTGAAAGGGCTATATAATAATGTCCAAGAGAGTATTAATGAGAGTTGACATCCAAGGTTGGAACTGTAAGAATTTAAGAATGGACAAATAATAGGGTGGCATGCTAGACAGAGTTATCCCAATCTCTTATGCTCTGTGGGTGTGCCATTTTTGGAATGTCTGGCTGTGTGAGACCAGCCTCTTCCTCCAGTTTCTTCTGAAGTCTGTTCATCTGGAGAGACTCTGCTACTGCCACCCTTATTATTTTCCATGGCAACAGTTGAGCCTATATAGCTGCTGACAGTCTATAGGTCAGACTCCCTAGACCTTTCTTTGTGGGGGAACTTTGTAACCATCAGATTGATCAAACACTGAAATCTGATTTGGAGAGAAATATGAGAATCTCTGCTTTCATATACTTTTTTTCCTACTTCTTTTTTGAAAGCATTATTCTTTATTTAATATTGTATTCATTTCCAAATAGTGTATAGCCACCCTCCCTGATCCAGTGAACTTAACAAAGATTAATCAATTAAGCAAAGCCAATCAACACAATAATCATATCTGATAGCATATGCCATATTCCACACATATGGTTTCCCATTTGTTCAAGGAAAGTAAGGAAGTCCATTTTCTCATCTCTTCTTTGGGACTATGCTTTCTCATTGCAATTATACAACATTCAGATTAATTTTATTTTTTATTTTTATCACCTTATTAGAGTTACTGCCCTTTTATAATTTTTCTTGTTCTGATGACTTCATTCTGCTTTAGTTGATGTGAATCTCCCTATGTTTATTCCTCATAACTGTCATTTCTTACAGTATAGAAGTATTCTACTACATGGGGGGGGGTATCTACCCCAGGCATATGGAGACTTCCCTCCCTCCCACCCCCACCAAAGAACAGTGTAGTGAGAACAATTTGTTCCAAAGACCATGAAAGCAGCTGAGGCAATCCTTGTGGTGCACTTGGAACTTGGTCAGACATGGAAGAAGCTAGGGTCATCCATTGATTGCATCCAAGGCAATCACCAGTCATTTTAACCTTTGTCCTACCACTGGACTTCAGTGACTCTGGAAGAGAGAGAGAGGATGATGACTTTGTGCAACTCTGACTCACTTAAATCCACTTTATACATGAGTTGAAAGATATCTCTAGTGATGTCCTTTTGGTTCTCTTTGAGTACAAAGGTCAATGGCCACCAACCAGTTATTCTATTCCATTCATGTACCATAGTTTATATAATCATTCCCCATTCCATGATACCTACTTTGATTCCACAAAAAATGCTAGCATGAATGTGTCAAGGAAACCATACAAACACTTTCAAGAAACAAAAGAAAAATTAATTACCTACGCCAGATGGTTCAGGTATTAGTTGACTGAAAGTCACAGTTGGACCAGATGACTTTTCTTAAACTTTTTAGAAAAAAATCCCATTCATTGGGCATTGTGGGGGAAAGCCTCTTTCATCTTTACCTACTCCATGTCCAGTTAGTTATCATATCCCATCAATTTTTCTCTCAAAATATATCTCATACCTCTCTATTCCTTTCTATGTCCATTATTGCCACTCTGAGACATGGCAATATTCCACGACATTTATACAACTGCAATATTTTTCCTTGCTTGTAACCTTTCTCATGCCAATTTATCCTATGTTTGGCCACCACATTTATCATCTAAAACACTGCTTTAGATCATGACATTCCCATGTTCAAAAATTACCAAAGGTTTCATATAGTCTATGGAATAAAGTCTAAATTCTTTAGCCTGATATTCAAGGTCCCAACCTACTATTCTGGCTTTATCTCCCATTACTAGAGTGGATATCCTCTGTGTCAGTCAAAGGGCTCTACTTACTGTGCTCTGAGCACTTGGTTTTCCCATCTTTTTACCTTTGCTCATGCTGCTCCTCCCTATACTCAATTCAATTTTTAAAAATATGCATTAAATATTGGCAGATGGGACGTCACTGCTAAGAGTTCCCTGCACCAATTAAATCCTCAATCTGAACTAATAATAAAAACAACAACAACCATAGCACTATTATGAGCCTGGGTCCAGTCCTGCTCTTGGCTCCAGGGGTCCTTGGTAGGTGGAATGATATAGGCAGAAATGAATAACAGAAGGCAAATGTGTGTATGAATCTGCCTGGGGCAAGGCTCTGCATGAAGTGGCTGCTTCACCATGCCCAGGGCTAGCTTTTATTTTTATACCCATTTTCTTGGTACACAGCTACATTATTCAACATACATGTTCAAATAAAGATAATTGGATAGGTGATACATTAACTTTTAACAAATGTCTGATTAAAATTCTGAAATAATTATATACACTTATATTGTAACTATTGATTCTGATAGGATACACAAAGGTTTTGCACAAGGTGAATGATTTCATTCATCACAGGTGGCTTAATTTTCTCATTAACCTGTGAGGAGCTTGAGCTTACAGACAATCAAGGAAAATCACTTATTACATTTAATAAAAATAGATAATCAATTAGAAATCCTAAAGACAATTAACAACCATAGCAGTGAGGTTGAGAGATCAAAACACCATTCAGATTTAATATTAGGCTGATCATTTTTCAGAGTTTGTTGAGGAGTTTTCCAAGAAGGGTATTGGGTGGTAAATCAAGTCACTGAGGCATGATGTACTAAAGCATATTGTACAGGCCTCTCTTTATGAATGATTCATGTACTGGCTTAAGAGAATTAGTTTCTGTACATGGGAATAGGGGATTTCTGGGCACAGCTTTTGTTAGGAATTATATACATGAGGAAAAGTTAACCCATGATGATCTTTTGGGTTTGGTTTTGTGAGTCTGATCTTTTGGTGATATTTTGGGGTGATCGTGTGCAAGTATTTTGCTCTCATATTACTTTTTCTGAAACTAGGGAGAGGACGATAATCATGTCAATTCCATTAATAAGGGATGTTGATGAGAGAAATCATACAGAGGGGGGCTGAGTGGATGATTCCATCCTGCCAAGGAGCCACTTTGTGACCTTCTGTCTTCCACGAGTGACCTTGTCAAAACATCGTGTCCTGCTGGCTCCCAGAAGTCCTCCACTTTTTTTTATTTTTTAGTTGGAGTGACTTCAGTTCAATTTGAACTTGACAAATGGTGGAGCCTAGGTATTTAATGATGGTTGGAGGACAAAAAAAGAATAAGAAAAAATAAGACAAGAGCAAATCCACAAGTAATAAGGATATGAGTCAAATCATTATTGGAGATAAAGGAAGAGATACTGTCATAAAAGGAATTAGCAATGGATGAGGCCGAATAAAGGGAAATGCCAGAGTGATGAATATCCATGATTTGTTTATGTAATGTTTTAAGATCAACAGAAAATTCTGAATGATTCCAAATACCAAAAATGTGGTGTTGTATGTTCTCCCAAGGAATATCTGATTTATTATAGGGATGGAGAGAAACACAAATCCATTTAAAGTCAGCATGACATTTTGATTTGAATGTCACTTTTATATTTTGTAGTTGATTCCCAAAGTAAAGAATAGCTTCTTCAGGAACATTTATGTGAGCTTCTAAACCTTTGTCTATATGTTCCTGAGTTAGAAGAGCAAGGGAACATTTTTTTAATGATTATCTACATGTTGTGCAGTATAGACTATTTGAACAAGAGTGACGGTCGAGGCTGCTAAGGATGCAATGATGGATATAAGTGCAGTGATACCCAGAATGAGGGATGCACTGAAGCACTTGGGGTGTCTTAAACTATTGGAAATTAATTGTAGGGCATAAATACCTGGATCATCATACAAGTCAGTAGTCATATTGACAGGAAAGATAATAAAAGGTGTTTTTTTTTAACAACAAATACAGTGGTAACAGGAATGGAGGGATTAAGACAATTTGTTAAAATATATCCTGAACAAGAAATTCTAAAAGTCATAGGGAATAACATACACATCTATAGGACCACTGAGAAAGTCAAAGTCATTGGGGTAAAGTTAAAGGCAGCAGTACAATCAGGAGGTGAAAATCCTTGCTTGTGCTTGGGTTGCAAGTGTCTTAATTTGTTCCCAAGTTGGTAGGGCATCCTGAGCTATTGAGTCTCTCTGAATCTGCATTCTCTTCATCACTTTCCTGCTGGGGTGTGTCATGTGGCTTATTGTTGGGATGGGAGACATGGCATAACACTTTAGTGTTTGCATAGTAGTTAGAAAATAATATCTTATTTCATCCTTACAACACTCCCAGGAAAGAGGTGCTGCCCCATTTTACAGCTGAAGCAGACAGAAGTTAAGTGTCTTACCAACTAGAACCTGCAAACTCAGATCTTCCTCATTCCAGGTCTAGTGCTCTATTCACTGTACCACCTAATTGCCTTCAAACATTTTTTTAATACATAATAGATATTAGGCACTGTGATAACTATTAAGAAATATAAAAATGAAATTAGACACAGACCCTGCACTCAATCTAATGGGGGAAAGAGAAACATACACAAGTAATTAATATTGCTTTTGGTTTTCCTTCATTTTTGAAGAGCACCAATGACATCACAAGGGTTATGTCTTGACTTGTGGATTAGTTGGATTTAAGTGAGGCAGAATTACACAAAGTCATTGGCTTCATTCTCTCTTCCAAAAGTATGGACAACCAGTGGCAAGACAAAAGTCAGGACTACAATGCAATGGATGATTTTGGTTTCTTTGATGTCAGACCAAGCTGTAAATCTTCCACAGTGCCTGCTTCAGCCACCTTCATGACTTTTGTAATAAATTGTTCTCATCCACTTTTTCTACCAGTGGAACCTGAATTCAAGTTTGACCTCGGGCATTTATTAGCTGAGTGACACTGGGCAAGTCACTTAACCCTGTTTGCCTTGGTTTCTTCATCTGAAAAATGAACTAGAGAAGGAAATGGCAGACCTCTCTAGTATCTTTGCCAAGAAAATCTGAAATGGAGGTTTGGATTGAAGAGCTAGACTGAAATGACTAAACAACAACAACAACAACAAAGACTATAATAATTACAGAGGAGGGGTCTGATTAAAGTGGGACCAGACATTTGAGGTTGAAGACATCATTTGCACTTAGGGAGAGCAGACCTGAGCTGCATGACAGAAAGGGTTAATTTAATCATCTGGGACTGAAGGGAAGTACCTGGAGAAGCACAGGGGCAGTAAGAACAAAACTTTCAAGAGTGGAAGGATGGGAGCACAGAAAATGACAGTCTACTTTTGACTGAAACATTGAAAATGAAAAGATTAATTTGCTGTTGTTATTGTCATTCAGTCATTTTCACTCATGTCCAACTCTTCATGACCCCTACTAAGGTTTTCTTGGCAGAAATACTGGAATGGCTTGCCATTTCCTTCTCCAGTTCACTTTGTAGATGAGGAAACTGAGGCATTTAAGTGACTTGCCCAGGGTCACACAAGCTAGTAAGCCTTTGAAGTCATATTTGAACTCGGGTCTTCCAAAGGTTGGTCAGATCTCAATGATGGAGGGTCTTTGGGATAAGATGTTTAGACAGTATTTATCAGGCAAAGGAAAGTCTCTGAAGTAGTCCTTTGAGTAATGCAGATATCTCAGAATCTCTGGAGTTCTAAGCATCTTCGGTACATACATACATACAAAGCATCCATCATGACTTAGCTCAGATACCACCTTCTGTGTGAAACCTTCTTTGGCCACACTAGTTAAAATTACTCTTTCTCCTCTGAATTCCCATAGCATTGTGACCAATCTTTAACAAACATGAACAAGGTATCTCAAAAATCTTAGTGCTGATTTATGCTTCTTAATAATACAAAACTGCATGAATTCTTTTGGGACACCTCATATTTTTAGTTTCATTTTCACATGCATGTATCCCACCGCCCTAATTTGACTGTAAGTCTCTTATGGGTCTTATTCTTCTGTGTATTCCCATACTTAGTATGGGGATATACCTATATCCTATATATGATGTGTATATATACTACTACTGTATATATACTATATACTATATATATAGTATAGTACCTAGTAGGGGGCCTTGCACAAAAAGTAAACCCTCAATAAAGACTGACTCATATCAGATTAGAAGGGCAGATATGCTAAAAAATAAAAATAGGTTTTAGATTATTTCAACATTGTGAAGGAACAAACAATTCTGGGACATTCTGGGATGGAATTTATGGGTAAATTAGCAATTTCTTTTATGTGCTAATGGATCTGGAAGAGACAGATGCAAGCTGCCAGTAGCCTGGGGAGAGAACAATTAAAAAGCTTGGAGCTTTTATAAGGTAAGAGATTGGAGATTTGGAGAGAACCAGGATTTGCCCATGTTAAATTCAGGGTAGCTGAATTTCTATGGTCCTGGAGCCCTGGGATAAAGTGACCATATGGAGAAAGCTTCCAACATGTAGCTGACGGAAAGATCTAAAGTCCCAAAAGAAAAATACCCTATTGGCATTTTCTGTGGTTTATTTTCCCTTTTTAAATAATTTATTCATATTTAATTTATATATTAGTTTATGTATTTATTAAATTAATTCATTAATTAAATTAAAATTTAATTTATAATTCACCAAAATTCCCTCAATCCCACATTCCCTAAATGATAACATGGGAAGTTACTCTCTATGCATATTTTAAGGTCATCTTCTATAGGTGGGGCCCATTTCATCCAAGACCCTTTCAGCTCAGTAAATCTATGTATAGGACATTACTAACAGAGGAACTAGATTCTGCTGATCGAACATCTTACTAAAACTTTCTAACTCTCTTCTAGCTTAAAAAGATTCTTAGGTCAGAGTTCCTGATTAGAGACTAAGAAAATTCAGGCCAATAGCCTGGGCTTTCATTGTAGCATATACATATACATGTATCCCATATATTTTATAAGTTACATATAATATGTGTTTATATATAAATATATGGAAGTATGTATGTATACACACAGATATAGCCACACCTAAGTATATACACATATGTTTTTATTGTTGTTTGTCCTTCGTTTGCAAAGAGAACCAGTGATATCAGGTGGTGATCTCTTGGCTCAAGCATCATAGGAATCTAAATGAGGCAGAATTGCTTAGTCTTCAAACTTACTCTCTCTTCCAGAATAATCAAAGTCCAGAAGCAAAACAGAAGTCATGATGACCGGTGATGGCGCAGGATACAGGGGAAGACCTTGGCATCTTCAATGTTTGACCAAAGTCTAAGCATGCCACCATACTTGGTTCAGCTGCTGTTATGGCCATTGGAATAAATTGCTCTTATCTGTCCATTCTGCTGAGGGAAGTCTTCACATGCTTGAGATTGAAATAATGTTAGTATATAGAGGAATATTTAAACCCCATATCCCTCCGTGAGGTAAGGCTGATGACCTCACTCACTGGGACTGGTGCATGATTGGGCTTCCCAGACAGTGTTGGTAAACAGGTAAAAGGGATTTATTGATAATAAACAAAGGATTAGAAAGGGAGGATTAAGGAACAGGGGTTCCCTCACTCTAAGAAATCACATTGTCAAAAAAAAAAAAAAGAAAGAAATCACATTACTTTCCCCTTCTAAATTTCCCTCATGGGAAATTCTTCATTTTCTTGACCCTCTCTAATCCCTTACCTATCTCTGGCTAAGATTTCCCAAACCTCACTGTCTACACTTGAATCTAATTAATCCTCCCAGTTGGGTTATAAGATGAAACAATCTTTAGAGGCCAAGGAATTAACTCTTGATGACTGAGTCCAACCTAGCTGGGCCATGCCCTGAGATTGGCCTCAGGCTCTCACATCAACACTGTCTTTTGATCAGACCAGGATAGTTGTTACATGAATCTTCTTCAATTTAATCTTCTTAGTAAGAGCAGCAATGCAGTGATCCAGGACAATTCTGAAGGACTTATGAGAAAGAACGCTATTCATATCCAGAGGAAGAACTGTGGGAGTAGAAACACAGAAGAAAAACAACTGCTTGATCACATGGGTTGATGGGGACATGATTGGGGATGTAGACTCTAAATGATCACCCTAATGCAAATATCAATACTGTAGAAATAGTTCTTGATCAAGGACACATGTAAAACCCAGTGGAATTGCATTGGCTCTGGGAAGGAGGTGGGAGGAGGGGAGGGAAAGAACATGAATCATGTAAGCATGGAAAAATATTCTAAATTAATTAAATAAAATTTTTCAAATAAAAAAAGTCTTTTTTTTTAAGTAAGGAAGTAAGTAAGGGAAGGTACTTCTCAGCAGGTATAAATACTTCACTTCTACTTCACTGTAGCTTTTATCACAGCAGGAAACAACAGAGATCAGGTATCTTCCTCTGGTCAGCTCCAGGGTGTTAAAGTTAAATTTAGTCTCTTGTAATAAAAGTTATTATATTTTTAGAGGTTTATTAAAGATGATTAGAAATCAAGGATAAAGAAATACAAAATAAGAAAAGCACATACCTAGGGCACATTAGCCCATTCACCACCTACTCACTACATCTTGCATGCCTGGTAGAGAGACAAGTGTGCTTAGATGTGGAAGAAGAGAGAAGTAGGTGTTACAGCCAGTTTAAATACAAACTGTGATCTCGCCTAGGTGGGGATCTCAGGTGAGATTATAGGGAATTCTGGGAAGTACCAAGGACTTCTGGGGATTGAAGTCTGGGGTTCAAATCTCCATTTTTACATTCCCCCCCCCTCTTTGATCATTATTGGGAAACCAGTTTCATCAAAAGGATCATGAAAACATAATCAAGATTACAATAATTTGAGGATAAGAGGAAAAAAGAACAAAACCAATAATTGCTAGACGCATTGACAAAAAAAAAAACAGTTAGGAGGCAGTCCCCTTTGGCATGAAAGTATACATAAAATAAATGCTCAATCAACCACACCCAAAGTTCATTCTTGATCTTCTCTTGCAGCTTGTGGTCTGGAGGCATCTTCATGGTGTCTTCTCCAACAGTTCAGTTTCTGGATTTGGAGAGATAGCCTGTTTTTTTACCTAAAATTCTTCGCAAAAGGAATTTAAACTTTGCAATATAAAATAATAATATTTTTACATTCCCCCCTTGAAGAGGGTGATTGAAAAATACAGGGATCATTTAGGGATGCATGACTGAGTTATGAGGTATATGAATCAATTGGCAAGAGAAATTAAAAAGACATCAGAAAAAATCCAAATAAAAAAAAGATAATTTCTGGGTGAAATATAGACTATTAAAGTCTTATGTGTAAAAATTCTAAGTAAAGGAAAAATAAATCTATAACAGGTCCTTGAATCAGGGCCCAATTAAAATGATATAAGCAAGTAAGCATTTACCCAGTCAGTAGCCAGAACTACAGAAAATTGCCACACCAGAAAGGACAGAAAAGGGACTAGATCATAGGAGCCAGGTAGGAGCCAAGTTTGAGATACTCGTCTGTAAGTATTTTCAGAGTGTGGATACAAGGAAGGCCTACGTCTTAATGTATGTTAAGCATCGCAACCTTGAGTCTTCACACTAGGTTCAGGTCCTTTGTATTGGCTTAGAAATGCATCAATCCTTCCTGGATTGGTTTCTTCTTCTTTTTTTTTTTTGACCTGTGTGCTCTTTTGGCACAATTCAGGTTTAGCTTTCTGCTTCTTTGGCCCTGTGCAATGACTCTTTTGTATATCTTGTCCTGGAATCAGACAGAATCATTAAGCAAGGTCGCATAAATTTTTTTATACAATTAGTGGCATCATTTTTATAATCTCAAGCTTTTGGTGGCATGCATTGACATTATAGCAATGTATTTTAAACTTATATTACTGCTAAATCAAAAAAGTTAAAAAAATCTTAATACTGATGATATGCTTCAAATATAAAACAGAGAGAAAAAATAAAAGACTGAAATAGTATGTTGTACATGCAAGAAAAATATAATACTAAAAGAGTTTTAAAAATAAAAATACAGCTTATAATCATTGACACACTGTGTCAGCTAAGAAAATATAGAATACAAGGCTTTCTCACCAAAAATGAGATCCATTTCCTCTCCATGCCTGGCCATGATCCACTATGAGTACATGCAAATGAATTTCACAAGGTAACATTTATATATATATATATATATATATATATACACATATATATATATATATATATATATATAAAGAACAGTAGTACAAATATGTAGGTATTAATATCCCCAAAATTCTCAATAGTCCAATTAATTACAATAGCAAACAAACCCACTATCATATTTCACATAAGTTGCTGTATGGCATTTTTTAGAAGCCTATGAACTGATGGATATTTGTCACAATTTTTACAAATGTTGCAAATCTTTCAACCTTGGTACATATTTTTAAACAAAGTAAAATTTATTTTGGGTTTAGAACATCATCAAGAAATCTAGGTATCATTACAAAAATGTGGCAAAGGAGTCTAGGAAAAACTCAACCCTCTGTACTGTTGATGTTGGGTAAAGTGAGCTGAAGAGTTATAAATGAGAGATGCTCCTCTTTTGGGAGTGCTCCAGGGGTACTATATGCCCTGGGATTAACTCCTGTTAGGATCAGGCAAAATAACCAGAGTTTTTTTAAAAAAAAAATTCTAAAAAGCATTTCTAAAGACCCCTTAAAATCAATTTGAGATATTTACCTCATTAAATTTTCCAAAGGTTGTTATACAATTGTAGCAATGTTCTGATGGAGTCCATCTATCCTCTATGTGACAATTTACAAATTCAAAACAGAAAAAGGCTATTTTTATATATGGGTTTATTCAACAATATTTGTTCAGTATAGTTATAGGGGAAAAGCAACAGAATATAACAGTAGTGAAAAACCAGTACATTAAAATGATTCAGTATAACAGAATAGTATCGAACATATTAATATATGAACTTAAAACCAACAAAATTAAATCTTAAACAATAATCATAATAATCAAAATAATCAATAAAATGCAATAAAATACAGAGTTTAAAAAAATTGGAGTCTGAAATGCCTTAAAAATATAACCTCCAGTCTCTTTAAAGTTCCTTGGTTTTTTTTAAATTATTCATTTAGATGCCTATTGTCAGAAGGCATAAAATTGGCAAGGGGTAGGCAATGGGAATGAGGGTTAAATGACCTGCCCAGAGCCACACTGCCAGGAAGTGTCTGAGTCCAGATTAGAACCCAGAACCTCCTGTCTCTAGGCCTGGCTCTCAATCCACTGAGCCACTGAGCAACCTCTCCATAGTGAGGGTGGGTTTTTTGGAATCTCAAATTGGGCCAAAGAATTGCAGGGAGCTGAATTTTTCCCCTAAAGTAACAGAATCAGCACACTCAAAAGATATCCTTTGAAATACCCCCTGCTTGTAATTAACTTCCTGTTTGGAAAAGTCTCTTCTTTCTCCTCATTCTCCCCCTCTGTGGTCCCCTGTCCCTTGACCCCTGCCACGTGGAGGCTAATTGTAGCCTAAAGAAAGAGCACTGCCATTTTTTACCAGCTGGTTTTTGATCCTGAAGAAATTGGGGCAGCTACCAGCAGCAATCTGGGTCAGAGGCCAGAGTTGCTAGGGCCGGGCCGGGGCTGGGCCAGGTGAGCAAGATGACTAGAGGCCAGGAGCCGAGCCAGAGCTGGAGCCAGAGCCGGGGTGGGCAGCCAGAGCAGGACTGATAGGGCTGGGTTGGGACTAGGTGAGTGATCTGAATCAAACAGGTCTGGATTGCAAGAGCCCAGAGGCAGGCAAGCAGGAGCTGATCAAGAGGCTTTTCTGAAAATCCTTGGAGGAATGTGGTATAAAAAAAAAAATCTAGGCAGTAGCTATTAAAAGCTGAACTTAGTCACAGTAGAGGAAAGATTTAGGAAAGTTAAGAAGATTGAGGGTATTTCATCACAATCGACATGACCAGCCAAACTGTTAAAGTTAAATTTAGTCTCTTGTAATAAAAGTTATTATATTTTAGAGGTTTATTAAAGATTATTAGAAATCAAGGATAAAGAAATGCAAAATAAGAAAAGCACGTGCCTAGGGCACATTAGCCCATTCACAACCTACTCACTACATCTTGCATGCCTGGTAGAGAGACGCGTGTGCTTAGATGCGGAAGAGAGAAGTAGGTGTTACAGCCAGTTTAAATACAAACTGTGATCTCACCCAGGTGGGGATCTCAGGTGAGATTATAGGGAATTCTGGGAAGTACCAAGGACTTCTGGGGATTGAAGTCTGGGGTTCAAATCTCCATTTTTACAAGGGACAAGAAGCAAAACCCCCCCCAGCAGCAGTTGGTGTTGTTATAAGCAAGAGGTTAGAGCAAGTTGCAGAGGCATGAGATTAACAGGGAGAGAATTCTAGAATGGGAAAGTGAGAGAGAGACAGTTAACTGAGGTTTAAGGGTCTTTCTCTGGTTTGACCTGGAGGGACAGGCTGCTTTTCTTTAGTGGCTGATACTACCCTACACTACCCAGAATTCCCTATCCTGTTTTGCTGTCCAGCTGCCCTAACTGCTTGTCTACTTTATTGCCCTGCCTGCTTTGCTGATCAGTTTTATCTGCAGTTTGTGGTGATCCTGAATCATCTGGCATCTGATTGTGAGACCAGACCTGGGTCCTTTTGGATCTAGGACCTTCCCTGGGCCCTATCAGGCTTACACAGACCTATTCCTTAATATCAGCTAAGGGGGGGTTAGGTTTATTTTATCAAGGTCAAGGACTGGGGCTTTAGGCAGTTAGGGAGGATTTGAGTAGAAATCACTCTGAAGAAATCTCTGTGAAGAGATATTAGATCTTGGGGTATTAATTAGACAAATGAGCTATAGGTTATCCCATACCCTTTTATCCTATTCTTTTATTAAACCTACTTCCCATTTTATTTGAGTGGTCTGTGTGTGTCATCTTAGAGTCAGGCTCTGCCTGGCTGGGGTTTTTTGGCCTTCCCCAAACCCTTTAATCTTCTGATAATGGCCCAAACCTATCCATCTGATCTCATCCCTAAATCACCTTCCATTCCAATGTCTCCTCAAATCCTCCCTCTGAGTTCCAGGATCTTTTGTCATCAGGTTCCTAGCATGCTGCCAGATATTCTTCTGCAAAACTCTTTCTCTTACTTATATTTCAACCCATTTGTCTCTCTTTCCTTTCTACAAGGTAGACACCCCTATAACTCACTGACTGGTTTGAGGTCTATTGATTACCCTCAATCTGTTTTAGCCTGTCAGTCAATACAGTGTTAGCAAGGTATGGCCACTGCAAGTGCCATGGTGCCATTGGACCAATAGATGAGAGTTGGGTGAAAGACAAACCAACGATGGATTAGAACTTCCTGAGCACCCCATATACACATATTAACAAAGGCAATTTAATGGACTTCTCTATGAGTAGCAATGCAATGATCCAGGACAATTCTGAGGGATTTATAAGAAAGAATACTAACCATATCCAGAGGAAGAACTGTGGGAGTAGAAACACAGAAGAAAAACAACTGCTTGATCACATGGTTTGATGGGGATATGATTGGGGACGTAGACTCTAAATAATCACCCTAATGCAAATATCAATAATTTTTTTTTTTGGATAATACATTATCAAAGATTTATTTTTTTTCTTTTTTTTTAATTTTTTTAAAAATATATTTTATTTGATCATTTCCAAGCATTATTCGTTAAAGACATAGATCATTTTCTTTTCCTCCCCCCCCACCCCCCATAGCCGACGCGTAAGTCCACTGGGCATTAGATGTTTTCTTGATTTGAACCCATTGCTTTGTTGATAGTATTTGCATTAGAGTGTTCATTTAGAGTCTATCCTCTGTCATGTCCCCTCAACCTCTGTATTCAGGCAGTTGCTTTTTCTCGGTGTTTCCACTCCCATAGTTTATCCTTTGCTTATGAATGGTGTTTTTTTCTCCTGGATCCCTGTAAGTTGTTCAGGGACATTACACCGCCACTAATGGAGAAGTCCATTACGTTCGATTATACCACAGTGTATTAGTCTCTGTGTACAATGTTCTCCTGGTTCTGCTCCTCTCGCTCTGCATCACTTCCTGGAGGTTGTTCCAGTCTCCATGGAACTTCTCCACTTTATTATTCCTTTTAGCACAATAGTTGCAAATATCAATAATATAGAAATAGGTCTTGACCAATGACAAATGTAAAACCCAGTGGAACTGCACATCAGCTATGGGAGGGGGATGGGGAGAGGGGAGGAAAAGAACATGATTTTTGTAATCCTGGGAAATTACTCTAAATTAATCAATTAAATAAAATTAAAAACAGCAACAACAATAACAAAGGCAATGTAGTAGAATGAATCAAGACCTGGCATCCAAGTCAAAAAGACTAAGATCAATTCTGTCCCTGATAGATATAGCTATGTGACCCAGAGTAAGTCACTTAAACTCTCAATATCCTGGGTCCTTCTCAAGACTATAAATTACAGATCAGTTATGATGGTGCATTAGTGGAAGGAGTTTCCACACAAGAACTTCTCAGTGACATCACAGGACCCGAACAAAATGTTATAGATTCATCTAGTGTATAAAGTTTTGGTCTGGGAGACAGATTCATAGAGCTAGAGTTGGAAGAGGCTGTAGACTTACTTTGTTTGACAGTGTAAAATCCTACAGAAGTTCATGTAATCATGCCCATTCTCACACGAAAAAGTGTTAGTATGAGTCATTACAGTATTTTGCCCCAAATATAAGCAATTCTCACTTGTAACAAATCATGTCTACATCAGAATCATGCTTCTCTTGGTTTCATGGATACTATTTAGTTATTAATAATGGCTCCAAAGTACAAGAGTAGTAGTGATACTGGTGGCTCTGATAAGCCTAAGAAAAGTGGTAAAGTGCCTAGGGATGTTTGTACAAGAAATACTTACTAAAAAAATATCACGTGTGATTTTCAGCTTATACAGAAGGTCTCGGTGGAATTATTAATGGAATAAACCAAGGTCTTACTATATGTCATCCAGGATGAAGAGATAACTCACTATCCTAGTGACTTAAATGACCTTCGATCCATAATCTTGGCCTCTTTTTGCATTTTCTACAATGATTATAACACTCTACCTGCTTATAAATTACATGTCTCTGAGAACTAAAGAGCTAAAAGTACTTTGAATAAAGTTCCACTCAGAAATAGAAAACAGTGATTCCATTTCACAGTTTGGGGTGAGTTTGGGCTCATTAATAAAGACGTAAAATCCTGTTTCCTTCCAAAATGATTCCATTGAACAGTCTTCCAAAGCCTATTCACTCTGCCAAGTTGTCCCTTCAATTTTACACTCATAGGTTGCCTTCTCTGAGTCCTGGCACGACACCTTAGCTCCAGGGCTCTGGCCCATTTTCCTCCCTTTAGGAATGTCGCTATTAGTCTGGAAACCCTGTCAGATGCTTTCTGGATCGCAGCCAGTTGCAAACAAAGAGTATGAGAGATTTAACAATTTTTTCTAGCTCAGTAATTTTTCTACCAAATTCCTCTTGTGTTATCGGTAAACACTGCAGTTGCTTTATTCTTTTGAGGTCTCTAAGGTTAAAATGCACTTTAAACAATTGCTTATTTTTGGACGTGCATATCATGTTGTCTTTCATTCTGTTGCAGTGACTGCTTTCTGGGAGGTCAAGGAAAGTTCAGGTTTCCAAAGAAACTAATAGAAATAATTCTATATTGGAAAACATACAGGTGTTTTTCCAAAGACTTTTTTTAAAGGATGCTTAGGAATTATTTTTCCATGTTTCCATTTCTAAATATCCTATCTAAAATTTAGCATCAGTAAGAAGATTTGCACTTAAATTGGTGCTGACTGGTCACTAACTAAGTCCATTAGAATTGGGGAATTTTGAAAGTTCCCTTTTTTTTGTTACTTTTGTGGCACCTATGATTTTATTGCCATAGGAAACTTTTCTTCTCCAATAATATTTTCCCCAATTACATGTAGAAACAATTTTAAATATTTTTTCTGATATTTTGCAATCCAAATTCTCTTCCTCCCTCTTTTCTTTCCCCCTTCCCTGGGGTGATAAGTAATTTGATATAGACTATACATGTGCTATCATGCAATACATATTTCTATATTCATCATGCAATGAAAGAAGACACATCACACATGCAAGAAAAAACTTATGAAGAAAATAAAGTGAAGAATTGTATGCTAAGATCTACATTCAGACTCCATCACTTCTGGTAGATAGAAAGTCCCCTGGAGTTGTCTTGGATCCTTGTATTGCTGATAATAACTAAGTCATTTACAGTTGGTCAGTATACAATATTGCTTACCGTGTACAATGTTCTCCTGGTTCTGCTCACTTCACTTTGCATCAGTTCATACAAGGCTTTCCAGGTTTTTCTGAAATTATCCCATTCCTCATTTCTTATGGCATAATAGTATTTGGGATAGGAAATTTTCAATAAGGAAATTCCCTTTATTAAAGATGACTGGTTCTCAATAACACAGTGGTTCTCAAACTTTCCAAAACTGTTGAGGACCCCTCAAATAGATTTTGTTTTGCATCTATCTATATTTTCCAAATTGGAAATTAAAATGTCTTTGCATTTTTATGAAAAAAAATTTGATATCACAGTCTCCCTGAAAGAATCTTGGAGACACCCAGGGGTATACAGGCTATACTTTGAGAATTACTGCTCTAACTGCTCTAACATATCATCTAGAAGAGGAGACTAGGTAGTACAGTGGATAGTGTGCCAGACCTAGAGATGGAATATGGCCTCACACACTTTCTAGCTATATGACCTTGGGCAAGTCACTTAACCCTGATTGTCTAGCCCTTACCCTTCTCTCTTAGGTTTGTTGCTAAGGCAGAAAGTAAGTTTTTAAAATGATGAAGAAGGAAGAAGAAGAAGAAGAAGAAGAAGAAGAAGAAGAAGAAGAAGAAGAAGAAGAAGAAGAAGAAGAAGAAGAAGAAGAAGAAGAAGAAGAAGAAGAAGAAGAAGAAGAAGAAGAAGAAGAAGAAGAAGAAGAAGAAGAAGAAGAAGAAGAAGAAGAAGAAGAAGAAGAAGAAGAAGAAGAAGAAGAAGAAGAAGAAGAAGAAGAAGAAGAAGAAGAAGAAGAAGAAGAAGAAGAAGAAGAAGAAGAAGAAGAAGAAGAAGAAGAAGAAGGAGAAGGAGAAGGAGAAGGAGAAGGAGAAGGAGGAGAAGAAGGAGAAGAAGAAGAAGAAGATGATGATGATGATGATGATGATGATGATGATGAAAAGAAAGTTTCCTGGAACACTAGCAATTTAGTAATTGCTCAAGGTAACAGAAATTATTAGGCAGAGAGACAAGACTGAAACCAGGTCATTCTGTCTCAAGCCAATGCTACCTCTCACAAAAAGTTTGTAGAGAAACTGTTTTAGAGCTACTTGAATGGATACAAAGGATTGTTAAACACATTTACCTATTCTGTTAAAATTTCCAATGAAGTAATCAGTTAAGCATCCAATATGAAAAATGAGTCTACTAATTAATTGGCCTATGTATCCCCCAATTACTAAGTAGTACTAATGACATTTATTCACTCCAAACCTAGACAGTTAGATAGTATTGTAGATAGAGCACTGGAACTGAAGTCAGGAATACCTGTGTTCAAATCTAACCTCACATACTAATTGTATGCCATTGGGGAAGTCACCTAAGTGCTGTCTGCCTCAGTTTCCTCAACTGTAAGATGAATATTACAATAACTCCTACCTCTCAGGGTTATTGTGAGGATTGAATGAGATAATTCTTAGAAAGCTCTTAGCACAGTACCTGACAGATGGGAAATGCTCAATTCTTCCCTTCTGATCAAAATTGGCTATATTTCCGCGAGGAGCTTCTTATGAGTACTCACATCTTTGGGATCCCTCTATAATTATTTCTTGTCCTTAATTATTTGATATGGGAGTAATGTGGTGGGAAGAGAATTCATATATCATATAATGGAATGCACCACTACTTATTTCATAGGATTTCTCTACTCTGGTTTATTGTTTTATTAACCTTCCCCTTTCCACTAATATCATCCTTCAATGGCCTTGCCAGATCTTGGAATGAGCCATGAGCCAAGTCCATTTGACTAAGAGTTATATTTAATCTAAAGACATCAGGGCAGCAAGAAGCAAGAACTTTTCCTGGCTTAAGTGCCAAGGAAGATGCATGACTGGCCAAATTTCATAAATAGTGAGTAAAGAGAAATCTTTCATCATTTGTCCCCCAAGTGCCTTAAGAAGTAAGGTAAGCATTGAGTCCAGAGAAGGCTGAGAATACTGAGGATGAGGTCATTGCCGATGATCATTTCCATTCAATGTGGTGCCTTTCATTAAGGGCCACAGTCAGGCAGATGAGGCTGGTGGGACCTTATCCCACTCCCCCCACACAGCTGATGGCAGTCCTTTTTCCTGATGTACAAGTTTGGTCATTTTTCAGTCAATTTCAACTCTGCATAACCCCTTTTGGGGGATTTCTAGCTGTTGGCAGCTGATGGAGACCTTGTTGCAGGTGGATGATGTGGGTCATGGTCCATGAGGGCAGGCATCTCTGAGGACCACAGAGAGGCTCCTTCTTGCCCCCTCAGCATCTCCTGAGGTCTGGAGGAAGCAAGGTGTGGGCTGAAAACAGCTACCTAAATTGAATACTGTAGCTCTGAGTGTTATATTTATGCCAATTTAGATCAAATTTAATCTAGACTAGCTTCGTTGGAGAAGTGGCACCTGAATTGGTCATATTAAGAAAGGACAAATAAAGATTCTCATGGGAGAGCTGAAGAAGATGAGCATTCCAGACAGAGGGGACTGATTGTGTCAAGGCACCTGATATCCACTGGACAGTGACCCTCTTAATGATATATTAAGATATGATATATATCTTATAATATATAATATACATAAAATAGAATTAATAATGGTATTAATTTAGTGCAGTACCATTTTGCTAGAACATTTTAATCTAGGATGGGAGAAGTGGCCTGCTTCCACTGAAAATGTTGCTAAGATTTCCCCAAAGTGAACATACATCTTTGAGCTTGTCAGATGAACTGGGTGGAAAACAAAAGAAGATTCAGAATTGGGAAGGGATTTGTCAAATCCATGAAAAGATGTCATTATTTTTATATAACTCCTTAATACAAGTCTCTCTTCTTTCTCTTTTCTGAACTAGGACATGGAGAAGGAAAAAGGGGAAAAAGTTGAGTTTAGATAATGTAACTGTAGGCAAAACAGAAATACAGTCTAGACTCATTTTGTCATACCTCGTTAGTTTTCCACCCTCGTGGTTCACACGGTGTAATGGCCTATTGATTTCCCTCTATGCTGTTACCAACCTTGTTTCATACAACAAACCAGTTCCTGTCGAGGAGAGGCAGGATTTGGAGCTTCTCTGTTCTAATGGGTTTGGGGTGGAATATTTTAGCATTGATGTTAAAGAATTTGACTAATGACAGAAACAATATATATTAATACTGCATATTCATATAGCACTTAGTTTACAAATCACTTGATTTCTAACTCCAATACTAAAGGCAAGACTGGTGTTTGGGAATCAGCAGTTTTCTGAGACTTAGCAACTCTTGTATAGACAACAAGGGTTTGGGGGCTAGCCCAGCTCAGACCATTGGAATTCAGGCTCAGGTGTGGAATGCAATGAAATATTCTTGGACCATAAAAATTCAATTAAAATAAATGCATTTGCATGTATAACTCAGATCAAATTGCTTGTCAACTCCAGGAAGGAAGAGTGATGAAGGGAGGGAGACAACAAGAATCATATAACTTTGAAAAACTTATATGGAAATTTGTTATTAAAATAAAATAAAAATAAAACATTAAAATGTATTTGCAAAAAGATAGTTAAACGGACACAGAGTAATTAAAATAAAAGCTGTTTCTTTCTGCCTCTGTGTTCACCAAGGCAGCAAAGCTATCAGAAAGATGCCCTCAGTGTGAGTTCCACATCTCTGGGCTTTTATGTCTCAAGAGATAAGGAAAAAAAGTCAGTGGGGCAGCCTCTAATTTCCCAAACCAACTAAATCCTGAACACACCCTCCTGCCTCTTTAAAGATAAACTATCTGGCCACAAGGTCTAGAAGAGTAGCTGGAATAAATGAAGCAAGAAATAAAAAAGTTATAAATAAAATGAGAGTTCAGAGGGGAAAAATGAAAAGGAAAATATATACAGAAAAGAGGGTAGAAAATTTTACATAAGTAGTGGATTCCAGATAAAAATTACTCCTTAAAACAAGAATTATTAGAAAAAAAGAATTATTAAGAAAGTCAAAAGTTTGAAAAAATAGGAAAAAAAGGTAATTTATCAACTATTTAAAAACAATAACAACTTATCTGGAAAACACATCTAGTAGAGATAATTTAAGAATCAGTGGACTTTCTAAAAGCCATGGCTCAACACAAAAACCTGGGTACCAAATTTTAAGATGTCATCAAAGAAAACTGCCTAATCTATTGAAAATAGAAGTTAAAGTAGGAAAAAAAAACAAAATAAAGACTTCAGTGATCACTCCTCTGAAAGAAACCACAAATTGAATATACCCAGAAATGTCATGGACAAAATTCAGAGCTTCCCCATTAAGAAAAAAAAAATACTACCAGAAGTCAAAAAGAAACAGTTCAAGTACCATGGAATAATAGTCAAGGTTGCACAAGTCGAAAGGGCAATTGTCACAAATAAGAGAGTATCTTGTAATATGATACTCCAGAAAGCAAACCACAAAGGCTTACAACCAAAATAACTTACTCTGTAAAACTGAGTATAATTATAGAGGGGGGGAAAATGGACTCTTAAAGTGAGGATTCCTAAAAATTCTGAAGAAAAAACTAGAATAAAGTAGATACTTTCAATTACAAACACAGAAGTCCATTGGAAGAGGCTAAATATGATGAAATACTTATAAAGGATGAGAAGAAACAAGTGTCTTTTAAGATTCCTAATGTCAGTAAGGGTCACCGAGGGAGGACTTGAGTGTATGTGGTTTTTATTTTTTGTTTTTCATTTTTTTAAAGAGTGGTAATAAGAGGATGGTAGGGAAAAGTAATATATTGGGGAGGAAATGAGGAAAATGAAGAGAGACTTTCTATTTCACATAAATGAGATGAATAAAATAAAGCATATACAAATAGAAAATGACATCTCTATTTCCTGAATCTGATAAAGTAGCATTGAACTCGAACACGCAAATACGTGCGTGCACACACCCTAGAGTTTGGTATAAAAATGCATTCAACTCAGTAGGAAAATAGACAAGGACAGAATCCTCACAAACAAACAAAAAACTTCCCTTGGATCGTTAGTTGGTCATAAAATGGGAATTAAAAAGGGAGGAAGAAAGTATAAGACCTAAAGATCATGGTACACGTTTGGTGAAGAGAGGAAGGACAGATGAATAGAACTAGTGATTTCCATATATAGATTACTAGTGTTGACCCAAATTCCTTCTCTTTCTCAAATAAAATGATATATATGTAAATTACTAAATGAGATTTTTATATGTATGTGTGTTTACATGTAAAGTGCTTTGCAAACCTTTATTATTTTTGCATTTTTTTCTTCTATGCGAAGAGGTCCTGAGAGAAAAGAAAAAAGAAAAAGAGATCATATTAGAGGAAAATATAGTCATACCAATGAAGTGAATAGGATAAACTTAATAATAATGGAAGATAGTTGCAGAATGGGTTCGAAAACAAAATGAATAATATGCTAATTATGACAAACATTTAAAATATAAAAATTCACAGTGTTAGAGGGAAAATGTATTGTGCTTTAGGCAAATTCAAAAAAATCAAAGATTGCAATCATATAGCAAACAAAATAACAAAAGTAAAAAATTGATGTGGTTAAAAGAGAGAAGCAGAAAACTAAAGTATGCTTAAAGACAACATAAATAATGAAATAATATTCATACTTACTAGTGATGTACCTCAAATTTCATAACATTTAAATACTTAAATTTACAGAAATAAGGAGAAACAAAAATTGTATATATATATATATGTATATATATATATATATATAAATTGATCATGGTTAGACTGTGCCAATATAATAAAAATGGTAATGCTATAATTAATTTACATATTCAGTGTCACATTAATCAAACTATGAAAGGCTTACTAGATCTAGTTCTACTAACAGAAATAGCATAATATGATCCATAAGTCACATTAAGAACTAAAGCAATAAAATCACATGAATACATCAGTAGTTTAAGAAAATGCCTTTAAAAAAAAAATTCAAGCCCCTTTTACATGAAAAGGAATTACAATAAATGGATTATTCCTTGAATTATCACTATCTTCCATATTCCTTTGTGGATTACAATAATAGTAGATCACATTTATATAGAACTTTAGAGTTGGCAAAGCATTTTAAATACATTTCATTTAAGTACCAATAAAGGAGACAAGACTGTACAGTTGAAAGAATCTTGGTTTAAGGGAGTTGGGAGACTTGGGTTCTATCTAGCTCCAGTCCTGAGAGCTGTATAATCTTAGGCAAGCTACCTTCCCTCTCTGGGACTCAGTTTCTTCACCTGTTAAATGAGAGAATGGAATATATGATCCATTCCATCGTCTAGTCTATAATTCTATATATGTGACTTGTTATACTACCTTAACACTCAGAAGTATTAGAAGACACTCATAATTCATGATGGAAAATATAAAGCTGTTGGAAGTATAATTTCTGAAATTCATGTAAAGCATTGTTATCATAAAGAGCCAAAGCCAACTTTCTGTAGACTGTTTTATGCCCCTCATGAATATTGTAAAAGAGTTAATCTCCTGAGTCTCTTTGTTGGCTGCATCTCTTTCCAGAGAAGTTCCCAACCCTTTTCTAAAGTGAAAGTTGGGTTGGGAATTTGAGGTTGATTAAACCCGACAATTATTCTTTACTCAACAGTTGATGAAGTTAAAGAGTTTACAGCAATAAAATAGCATTCCAGTTTTAAAAAAAGAATTTTCATTGTAAGGAATTTTCCACCTACTTGGGGATAAGATCAACTGGATGAAAGCCAGATTGATTTTCTCCATGGCAGTGTGACATAATAGGAGGAAATAAACACGGCACCTTCTTCCCTCCAGTTTTGTCAGAATCGAATTTGCTCTAGTTTGGGAACGATTGGCAGAAACCCAGGCCATTACGCCTTATTAGGTAGGTTAAACCATAGTTTCTTGTGCTTAAGGGAGCAAAACAGGCGCATAAATGGTGGCTCTAGAGAGAATATCATGGCCAAGTGCCTTCCTTTTTCTCCTCCTGAGTATACAAGGTTCTGTTTCGGTCTCTAGTCTGTGACCCATTCAGTGTGAGTATTCACAGGACCAAGTTTCTCTTTGGTTGTACTGGGATGATGGGCAGCCAGGTGTTGCAGTGGACAGAGCAATGGGCTGGGAATCAAGGAGACGCATCTTCCAGAGTTCAAATACGCCTTCAGACATGTTATGTGACCCTTAAATCTGTTGCCTCAGTTTCCTCATCTATAAAATGAGCTAGAGGAGGAAATGGCAAACCATTCCAGTATCTTTTTCAAGAAAATCCCAAATGGGGTCATGAAAAGTTGAAACAACTCAGTAACAAAAGTACTGGGTCATGAAGAGCACTTTGACTTTTCTTCTTCAAGATACATCTGTGAGAAAGGAAAAAATTCTTCTAATCTCCTAAATTAGCATCTGCCTTGCAGATAGAATTTTTTTAAACTCTTACCTTCTGTTTTAGAATCAATACTATGTATTGTTTCCAAGGCAGAAAGAGTGGTAAGGACTGGGCAATGGGGGTTAAGTGATTTGCCCAGGATCACACAGCTGGGAAGTGTCCAAGGCCAAATTGGAACCTAGGATCTCCCATCTCTAGGCCTGGCTCTCCATTCCCCGAGCAACCTAGAAGCCTCCTAGATAGAATTTAATATTTTTATAAACATTTTGTTCTGGTATTTGTACTATGAATCTGGCTGGTCCCATAGGTTTGTCTTTGATGGCAAACCTTTTAAGGACAGGGTGCAAACTCAGTCTTATTTGTACATATCAGCTTGCTCAGTACCTGTACTTTCAAGTAAATGATAATGAAAATTTGACATGGAATTCATTTTGAATGTCCATACTTTACTTCTCTGACTTTCCTGGCTTACTTGAAGGCTCAGCTAAAATCCCACCTATTATGAGAAGCCTCTACCAATCCTTTATAATACTAATGCTTTCTCTCTATTGATTGCCTCCAATTTATTCTTATGTTGGTTTGTATATAGTTATTTGCATTTTGTTCCTCCTCCTTGAAAATGTGAGCTCCTTGGAGATAAGAATTATCTTTTGCCCTTCTTTGTATCCCCAGGATAGGTGATTGATAAATTTTTATTAACCATCTGACTTCTAATTAGAGACTGAATATTCATTGATGATATTTGAAGTCTATTGGGAAGCTTAACCTTGTCTATAAGACCATGTCTTATTAGTATGCTTGTTTTAGAGTTCTTGGCTTCTAGTTTCCCTTTCCTGTAATGTCTTTTAAACTTAGGCTTTAGCTAGGAATGATCTCTCTCATCTCTTATTTCTCTTGTGTGAATGGAGAATTCTTAGAACTTTTACAGGCTTATTTCATCTTGCTTTCTCCAGCAGATTGCCCTATCTGGTATTAAAGGTATTAAAGTATAAAGAAGGTATTAACATTCCTATCTTTCCCTACTCTCTTAGTCTACTCTTTTCTTCCCTATTGCCTATGAATATGTCCATGTCTCCCCTACCCTCAATAAACCTTTACTTGATCTGTCCATCCTCTCTAGTTATCATTCTTTTCTCTGGGTCTTCATGACACTGCTCTGTTCTGGTTCTCCACCTGCCTGAACACCCATTCTGTCTCCTTTGTTGATTCTTCATCCAAATCACAACAACTAACTATGGATATCCCCCAAGGCTCTATCCTGGGCTCTTCTCTTCTTCTTCCTCAGTATTGTGCTTGGTAATAGCATCATCTCTCATGAATTGAATTATCATCTCTATCGCAGATGATTCTCAGATCTACTTGTCCAGCTGTTTCTCCTGACCTCCAGATGCACATTTGTAACTTCCTATTAGATATCTTGATCTGGATGTTTCGTAGACCTCTTAAACCCAATATGTCCAAAACTAAAACCATTATCATCACCCCTGAAGTTCTCTGCTCTTTCTAATTGCCCAGTTATTTTTAAGGGCAACAGAATGCTCCCAATCACCCACGTTCACCACCTTGATGCCTTACTCTCTCTTTACCTTCCCCATGTCCAATCAGTTGCCAAGTCCCATCATTTTTACTTTTGCAACATCTCTCCTATATAACTTGCTTCTCTGATATTACCCCTATCCTGGTACAAGCCTTCATCAGCTCATTCCTGGATTTTGCAATAGACAGTTGCTTAATCTTCATGCCACTTCTCTTCCACTGGTCCATCAGAGTGAAAATCTTCTTAAAGTACAGGTCTGACTGTGTCACTCCCACTATTCAAAAAACCCCAGTGGTTCCTGATTACCTCCAGGATCATATTTAAAATTCTTTTTTGACTTTTAAAGCATTCCTAATTCTACTCTCTTACTACCTTTCAAGGCTTCTCACTTATGATTCCCCACATATTCTGTGATCCAGTAATATAAACCTCTGCTCTTCCAAGTATTGGACCTTGTTTTGCTGAACCAGTATATTCCAAAACCCTTGATACGGGTGGAAAATCTTGCATAATAGGGATCCCTATTATTTAATAAATATTTCTTTTTTTTAAACCCTTACCTTCTATCTTGGAATCAATTCTGAGTATTGGTTCCAAGGCAGAAGAGCAGTAAGGGCTAGGCAATGGGGGTTAAGTGACTGGCCCAGGGTCACACAGTTAGGAAGTGTTTGAGGCCAAATTTGAACCTAAAATCTCCTGTCTCTATGGCTGACTCAATCCACTGAACCCCCTTAATAAATATTTCTTATACAATCATCCCCTGGCACTTTATGATTTTCTTGGGCTTATCTGAGCTATGGGCATCATGACGCTTGTACTTCAGGGCCATTATTAAAAAATAAATAGAATTCATGAAATAAAGAGAAGCACTGCACCGAATCAGACATGACTTATTATGAGGGAGAACTCTGGATAAAGACTGATGCCGGAGCTAATGTTTGGTGCAAAACAATGCAATGACTCATACTAATGCTTCTCAGAGTGAAAACTTCTGAGACTTTAAGCTGCTTGGGAAAATGGTGTGCAATTAAACATTTTTAATTTACACATGTTTCTGCCTTTATTTATGTTTTAAATTGCCATTTGCATATACCTAATTCCACATGTTTTGAGTTTGGTAAAATGAGATCTTACTCTACTTCTTCTCCAGTCTCTGTCCATTTACGCTGACTGGGATTCTCCTCCTCAGCTCTCCCTACTGGCTTCCCTGTCCTCCTTCCAGTCCCAGATGAAATTCTCCCTTCTACTTCTATTCCATTCTTCTTCTATTCCATTCTCCCAATGCCCCCTTCATTCTAGTGCCTCCCTCTGAAGCTTATCTCCAGTTTATCCTGCAGATCTCTTGTTTGGATCCAGTTGTTTGCATGTTATTTCTCTCATTAGATAGTGAGATCTTTAAGGGCAGGGACTATTTTGGTTTAGTTCTCCCATCCCTTTCTTTGTGTCTCTGGCACTTAGCACGGTGTCTGGCACACAGTAGATGCTTATTAAGTGCAAAATAACTTGTTGACATAGAATATATGACAAAAGGAACATTTTTTAAATGGTGATTTTTATGACATAAAAGGGAACAAGATGCATTTCTGTTAATATTATCCAAAAATAGTTTTTCAGCTTAGGTTTGCTGAAAATACAGGGTGAAATTCAAGAGGTTTTATGGACAGATGTCAAGAGATAGTGGAGGACTATCCCATGCTAGGTCCATGGAGTCACAGAGAATTGGATACAACTGCACAACTGAACAGCACTTTTACTGAATCATTTGATGCTTTGACCCAGCTCTAGGAAGTATCACAATGATAATTAATTTTAATAATAATTCCTTTGGATCCTTAGGCACAGTCAATGGATTGATCCATTTTGCTTAACTCTAGGGAGCTGGTGGGTTGTCCTTTGAAGAGTGTTGACCTGGGAATCACATATCATGAATTCTAAGGTTGCCTTTATTGCTTAATACTTCTTAATAATTCTTTTTACTTCCCGGGGCCTCAGTTTCCTCATCTGTAAAACAATTAGAGGGTAGGCTAAATGATCTCTGAGGTAGCTTCCAACTCTAAATCTATGAACCCATTATAGAGTTCTCAGAGAGTGAGGGACTGGGGAGATAGTA